>NC_082381.1:1961477-2110903 GCF_027477595.1 Haemorhous mexicanus
AAAAATATTGAAGGTGTCTGAAATCCGATGTCACCAGAAGAAATCAGGTTCATTGTTTTTATATTAATGAGAACCTTCACTCTTCACAAGTACAGCTGCTGCTTGTACTGAAAAAAACCCTGTCATAGTAATCCTTAAAAAAATCATTTTCAAAAATGGAGTGTTTCACCAGAGAGGAGTTCTGGTGTGAATCAACTGTGGTTTCTATCATAAGTGCTTGACATCAAGAGTGTGATAAAAATACTTTTGTCATGCGAAGTGTCAGTTTACGTTTTACATATGCAATTTCTAATTTTGCTGTACAGATTTACATAACCACTTCAAAAGTAGTTTATTTCCTGTGGGAGTGGTCCAAACCTCAAAAATCAATACGTAAGATATGTTGCAGCAGAAGGTAGAAGAAGGCAGTAATAATTCAGGCTGTGCCACTGGCAAGAGGTTCTTTCTATACCACTGACTAGCCTACCCATCAGGCAAAAGGTGTGGCCAGACTAATTGAGATTTGGGTTAATTCTTAGAAATGTTTGACGTTTCTTCAAGGATTTTAGATCAGAATTATTTTTTTTCCTACAAGCCTTTTTTTACCTTTTAGCCGTGTGTTAGCTCTTCTAGTCTAGAGTTAATGGTAATTTTGTCAGTAAAATTGACTGTTTATTAGTTTTGTTTCAAGTATTAACAAACTAGGACAGCACTTGAGTAAAAAATACAAAAATCAGCTATACTATTAGGAAAAAGGATGGAACTAACCCTGTGATTTTTTGCATATATTTTCAGCAATATTGTCATTTTCAGTTAGAAATAACCAATTTGTTTTTATTCAGGTTTCTCTCTCACTCATAATTTGTAGTTTTTAAATGGAAATAGCCCCTAAAATGTTCTAATGTCTTTCCAAATTTCATTATGTTTAAAAATATCACCTCCATAGTGTGGATGACATTCCCAAGCTTGCTTACTAATTGTCTTCAGAACCATCCTAAATCCTTTTGGAAAAAAAAAATAAACACAGGGAAATCATAGGAATATAATTTGATTAGTATTTCTATGAAAAAGCCATGCTTGTAGAAAAGAGAATATAAACCTCTGAATCAAGAACAGCCTAACCAGAGTATATCACTACCTGCCAAACGAAGGACAAATACCCTCCTTTACTTAAAATCCAGCAAGCTGATAAATGCATGTAGAATATTTTAATTTAATTTTACTCATTCTTTCTTTTTTGGTTTTTTTTTTTCAATTATGTTTTCACAGCATAACTTGTGACAATGGGACAGCTGTGTTTTAACAGCCTGTTTAAAACTGAATGTTTTGATGAAAATATGGATTAGAAAGCTACCTACTTCTATCCAATCCACTCTTGCAAGGCAGGGAATCTTACTGATATTAAGATCAATAATGTCTCAAACCCTTTTAGACCTACACAATAATTTTCAGACTTACAATATGTTTTAAAGGAAGAAATTTAATCATTGCAAATCAACAAAATAGCTGCTAAAAATGCATTCATTTTTTATTAACCTGAATTAGAGAAGGGACCATTGCTACAAAAGAATGAGTGCATATTTTTGATTATTAGAGAGAAATTTCCCATAAAATCTTTTTGTAAAGCTAGTAAGTGAATCAAAGCTTTTTAGAGTATATTTGTTTTATAGGCATTTTTGGGGTTTTTTCAATGATGTCCTTTAAGATATGAAGAATCATGAATTAGGATGAAAAAAACCACCAGTTTTGCTGAAATTAAACCCTCTCCTGCATAATGTCATTTCTCTGGCTTTCTACAGGGATTAAATAATGACATCACCTAACACTGACATTCAAAATACTTTCAGATACATTTTGTGGATCAAGAAGCATCTCTGTTTGTGAATCTTGTCTTCATAAATTCCCTACTTCCATTAAACATTTTTAGAGATAGAATTACAAACTGAAATAAACATTATCTTCTTCAACAAGGAATATTTTAAAGCTTTTAGCCAATTTATGGCTTACAGAAGAAGCTCTGTGACTATGTTTATACACTTCACAGTGCTCCTGAAACAGCTGCTGCCTCAGTTTATAGTACATGATGAAAGAAGCATCTTTCAGTACGCATTGTTCTTTAACACCGAGCTTTTGCCACAGAGGTATCTAACAAATATGAAATTTAGCGGGAGAGGGAAGAGTCCTCAGCTCCTTAATTTTCTTTGCAAAGCACCTAAAAGGCTGCTTAGTTTAGAAAATGCTGTTATCTGGGTTAGAAGAAGTAGTAAGTGATGTGTCTCCAGAGAGAGAGAGAGAGAGAGCATTACATGTTGGTTAAGAACAAGCAGTGAATTTATGTCTCTGCTTTTACATACACTATTTAATATCAATGAGATGAGGAAGGTAAATCTGCCAGTATAATCACTTGAGAGTTTGCAAGTCAGTTGTCATGTTTCAACATACTAAACATGTAAGGGAAATGTAGTAGGAAGAATACATTCCTTGTACTGAAAAATTGAAGTTTATGACTGCTTATGCATAGTTAAATGCCTGCAACTGCTATTTTCTATGAAGAACTCTAGACAACATCAAAAAAAAGAAGAAAAAAATAATCCAAGGTAACTGAAGTGGTGGCAAAATTTTGTCTTTCTGTGCTGCTTTTGTCATCTGCTTCTATCTGGTGTTCTATATGAACACATATTTTTACATATATTTTATGTGTGAGCCTTGGCATTTTAGCCCTCTCCTGCAGAGGCCCCTTAGTACCATATGCTTCTGTTTTTCTTCATTGCGTGATGTGATCTCTTCTGACTGTTACATGCACGTGAAAGGACAGTGGGCTTTTGGGGGAGAAGAAGCCATGCTTTAAGAGAGCACACGTCAGTTGCTTTTCAGTCATTTGGAGCTGATTGGATCTGACAAGTGTTGTAGCCACTCATCGTAATGGATGTCTCTGCTTTAGCAGAGGAGAGGTGAAAAGGATGTAATTCCCAGTGGAAGAAGGCAACATGAACTATTATTTAATTACAGGCTAATATAAAAAAACCCTAGTAATCCCTTGTTGGTTTCCAGACTTGTCTCTTCCTTTCTCTACAAGGCAACAATCAGGGCTTTTAATGCAGCACTGACAGCTATGCCAGTTAGGAAAATAGCTCATAAAAGATGTAATATGCTCATTCCTTTCTTTTTTGAAGCACAAAGATCTGCATAACATGCAATCAATTCTTGAAATCTAGAAATCACTCACGTTTTTGTCCTTTGTTTTTCTTAATGCACGGCTTGAAATAACAGTTCCATGTTAGACGGCAACTTTGTTTCAGTTTTGAAGGCTGCTTACTTTTTCATCAGGAAAGCTTGATTACTTATCTATCTGAGTGCCTGCAACTTATTTTGATTCAGTTCAAAACACCTGGCTCTGTTCTCTGTGAATCTGAGTTTCACAGGTCTTTTTCTCATCTAGAGGAAAAGAAACCCTTTATTTGTTATCTCTGCCTTGGAAATAGAAGGCTTGAGATCGTTTCCTTCATCTTCATTACGTGCTTCATGTGCATCTGGGTAGTAAAAGTCAGCAGTGTACAAAGTGATCTTCAGGCTTAAACACTGCAAATACAGCTAAGATTTTACACTCATAATTAAATGGGAATTACAAACGAGATTCCATAACACAGAGAAAATTGAAAAAAGCCCAAATAAACAAGTAAGTGATAAAATCCCCAAGACCTAAAATCCCCAAGACCTCAACAAACAAATAACATCCCTGCAATCCTTGCTAGTTACCACCCAAGGTAAATGCACTGTACTCTGTTTGGATCCTTACTTGCCAAAATGCTTTTCAGTCACAGATGCACATTCCTGTGTATTTCTGGGTTTAGACATATTTATTGCTATGTTTTATTTTTCCTTTAACTAGTGTAAGGACCACAGGAGGGGTTCTACTAGAGCTAGCATTAGCGTATGAGTATTAAAATGATAGCAAAACAACATAACCCTAAGATTTATCCTATACACATAATTTTAAAAGTCTTGCCATAAGATAAATAAATCAGAATTATATAAATAAATCCCTTATGGAACAAAAAAGAAAAAAAATTACTCTTCCTGTATAAATGGTCCTTTATTTCACAAGCTGCTGCACAGGAAAATTTCTATGCAGGAATTTATTAAATGTCTCAATGTAAGTGGCTAGATTCTCACTCTGGGTACAATCTGTGAAAAAACAATGCCACACCACAGTTAATTATTGTGTTTGCACAATTTTCAGATACAGTACTTCACAAAACATGCAACATTCACCCCACGTTTATTTACTAACTCACTTATTTTAAATAGAAGTTATATTTCATTTAAATAAAAAGGTCAGATTTTTAAAAAATAAGTTTATTAAGCCACTTTAAGGTGACAGGGAAAAAATTACTATTGAGTATCTGCCACGTAAAGGACCTCTGAAAGCCAATGAAGATCAGGTGTTATGCATCTCTTCCTGGTGTTACACTGCCTCAGATCTTCCAGTTGTGCATTTCATGATGCATTTTTTTTACCACATACTTGTAATAGAGCCTGAGATATGTGGATTTTTTTTCTTTTAAAATCCAATTCACAGAAATAGCTCTATGAACCAATTGCATGAATATTTTGCCATGTAATGCTTTTTTACTATCTTTCATTCACTTAATGATCCATATTTCTCTGTTATTTTGAAATTTTCAGAAGTAGAAAGCTTCTCTCCATTCTAGTCCATTTCTTTTTTAACTTCAGGCATTTTTGAGTAGGCATAATGTCTTACTGTATGTACTCCAAGGCGTGATACAAAGAGTGATCCATACATGTGCTGTCAATTGATACCAAATATTCAGTGTAAATGGTTGGCTGCTGTGGAGTATCTCCTAAACTGTTCTACACCTGAAAATATTCCTTGAGAAGATTCAAATCTAGCACAAATTTTATCAATAGACACACGTTTCCCCCCTAAATTAAAGTTCATTGAATACGTGAATGCCATTCTAAGCGCCCATTTCAAACAGAGATACAAAAAGAGGGGCAGTTTGTATTAGAAAACCTGACCAGGAAGAAGTATTCCCTGCATGTTTGAAAACTAGAGAGTGAATCAACAGTCAGAGGAAACAGAAGAGCTCAGACTTTGTTGGATGCTTGTCTTGTGTCAAGAGAAAAATACGAGGATGATCTGCCAGCAGGAAAAGGGTAAGCAAATCAGGGGAACCAAAGAGGCAAGGCTGAACTTTGCACTTCAGGAAAATAAAGAAGTTGAAAACAAAGTATTTGGAAAGAACAGGGTGTAATTCACATATACTTCCAAGTTCTTGATTTCAACTCTCTATTTCTGCTTTTTAGGCAACATCCATGTTCTGAGGGAGTGTGAGCAAAAGAACAAGGAGAGGCTGATCTACTTTCAATGAAACAATCCTTATTTAGAACATTATGACAGCAATATATTCCTCCTCAATCAGGATGAATAATAGCAATGGCTAACTGGTTTTTAAGGCACTGAACATGCTGGAAAACTTGGCCAAAACCGGGGAAAAAAGATGAAAAATGACAGAAATAAAATTGCAGGTTCTTTGTCATGCATAACTTAGGGAAACAGCACACATCATAGTCTGGGAAGCAGAACCACAGCACCAGGCTCGAAGCCACATCTCAGTGGACTCAGTGGCTCTCAGCTGGTTTTTGGGGAAAACGGAAGGAAGAAGTGCAAGTTTATCAGCATCCAATTTGTCATGAAGGGATGTCCCTGAAGGTTAGTTCTGGAGGGCGGCATGTGAAAAGTATTCCCTGCAGGTACATCCCTCAATTGATATTGCTTATGTTTTCTTGGCTGCCTACTGTCTGGCAGATAATTTAAATATGCCTACGGCGCATTTAACCCTGAGCTACAGGCAAGGCAGATGAGAATAGTTTGGCCAGGCTCCTCTGGGTGCACTGCCTTTGTCAGAGGAATTGCACCCTGCTTTTCCATGATAGTACATCCTCAGTGTCCTCTGCAGCACACACCATACGGTGCTGCTTGCATGGGAGGAAACATAAGGATGGACAATATTTTGCACTTCTTCCTACCATTTTGGACAGATGGCAAGTGTTTATGCCTTTCCACGTGGCTGCACACTGGACAAGATGATCAAGACAGATGATTTATAATGGAGCTCACTGGAGATCAGATTCGGTCTACAGTGGCTTAATTTCACTGGAATGCCCATAAATTGGGGCTGTTCTTCGTGGCTGGCTAGCAGGATCCCTTTGAAACAGCTTTGAGACAGAATACATAGATTACAGTCATACCTCTTATTGTGAGGGACTTTGAAAATTTCAGAGCTGCTTACCTATATGTAAAATTAGAGTTGTGTATGGTTTACTGCTGCTTTTCTGTTTCCTTCATTGCCAGTTGTCCAAAAATATTAGACATATAATGTATTAGGCGGCAGGGCTTGACTATGCCAAGGAACAGGGGGAAAGGAGCACTGAGGACAGTGATGGGAGGGGAAAGGATCCTGTCAGCTCAGGAGAGAAAGCATGACATAAACCAACCTTTTCCCAGAAAAGCTGGACAGCCTGGTATAATCTCTGAAAACCATAGTAGAAAGTATGCAATTGAAGACTGAAGGCTCAAGCACAAATCCAGAAAAAAACCCTTTGAGATTACCAAATGCTCTTCTAAATCATGAAGCAGGGGGTCCTTTCCTCATTTGTGGGTCCACTCACAATCCAAACAAATCTGAAACCATTACAATGCATGACAGTTGGTCAACAGTGTGGAAAAACCTCATTTACTGACTGGCCAGACAGTTTTAAAACCTTCAGATTTTTCTAAGTCTAGGTTATTAACTGTCTGACTGTAATCACATCTTCACCATAGGGAGCTTCAAAAGCTTTTCATTTGCATTGAATCAGTTGCCTTCCTCCCTGTCTTTTTCCCTCTGGAAATAAGCTTAAATAATTCAACAAAATGCACACATGGCTAGTGATTATTGAACCATTCTGAAACACTCAAGGCAAATAGACCATTAGGTAGCAGGAATTAAAACTTTCCTTGCAGTCACTGGGAGAAAGATGTATACATATGTAAGCATAACCCTTGTCTCTCTCACAAGTGAACGTGTGTGTGTGTGTGCCAGAGGATGTGCAGAGGGATACTTAGAAATATTTCCTTTTCTGCGACCTTGTGACCGTCCAAAAAAAGTTTTTGAAGCAATGTTCAGAGTCTATGTCAGAGATGAGCCATGACAGTTTGTGGTGGGTAGAAGGGCCAATCTTGAAGGTAACAAAAAATTCTTTCTTGTAACACTACATATTTTCACTCTGACAGGGAATGACATTTTTTTTATGCTACAAGTTTGTGTGAAGACATCTTAGGATGCTGGTAATTAATTCTTTAAGCTATGTTCACACACATTTGTATCCCTTTACCAATGTCACATATGAGAAAACACACACAAAAAAAAGTTAAAACAATTTTATGTGTTTAATTAGATATTTATTTTTAATTTGTTTTAATTTAATTATTTCTTTTTAATTTTTTTAATAGATAACATTATTTAATTGTTCAAATTGAACTTTTTAAGGCAACTAAAAAAGTAGAAGTAGCAGGACAACCTCAGCCCAAAACCAAAGAAGACAGTTTTCACTACATAAAAAGTCATGGTTGTATCCAATATTTCTAGATTGAGTGTGTTACTCAGCCTTTGGCTTTCCTCCATTTCAGTACAGGTTCTGTACTGTAATGGGAAACCTGTGTTAGCGGCATCTATATGTCAATGACTACTAGAAGAGATGAGAAGAAACAAATAAACAAATCTAGCTTAAAAATATCTCAAAAAATTAGTTTCTGTGATAGTATCAGACTTTAGAGTAGTTAATAGGAAAATGAGGGGAACATCATAAAGCACCTGATAACACTAAAATTACATTTGTGCCTAGTTACAGCTTTTTATTTAGGAAAAGACAAGCCGGTACACAGTGCCACAAAACTATCCCTGTGTTCTAAGGACAACCAGTACATGTAACAGTTGTTCCCTAGTTGCATGTCATTCTGACATCTGTTATATGGGCACATATATGGTGAAAATGGATGAAGAAGTAAACACATTGCATAAGATCAAATCTGATTAGCATCCCTCCCTATCATGTGAACTAGAACAGAAATGTTAGATGCAAAAATACTGAAATCCAGGCAAAACTTCTTGGCACAATTCCGATTTTCCATTATAAAGAGAGACATATACATAAACATAAACATATACAGAGACATGTACATATACATAAACATACATACATTTATATATACACATATATACACCACTAGTTATGCTGGTATTTCAGTGAAGTTTTTTCCCTGTACTAAAGACTCAGACAACTCAGTAACTGGCAGATCCCCAGCTGAATAAACAGGTCTTTTCTTCTCACTATTTAGGAAAGAGAAATTAAACTGTGAAGGCCATGACCCAGGAATACTGCCCCCCAGTCATTATTTTTCTAAATAGATATGCACAATCAGTTGTGATATCAGAATCTGGAAAGAAAAGTAAGACCGGGAACTCATAATGCTTTTGGCAGGTAAGTGTCTATTTTGTGTGTTGAATTTTTTATAAAATTTAGCTATGGCTATGAATATTAGCATATTATAATTGAAATCGTAGGAAATAATTTGCATCATGTTCCTTTTAACTTTAAAAAGTGTGTATTCCTGGACATGTTAAATTAATTGCTTATCTACTTCTGTTGAACAATGCTGCTTGCTGATGACTAGAAATAAATCCTGTAATAATAATCTTCAAACACCACTTATATTTGATTGATGTGTGGCATACATCCAAGATGCTCTCACCTGAGTGTCTTCATGGGTGAGATTCCTTCATAAGAGTGGTTGCTCTGCAAAGCAGTTCAATGCCATGTGATTTTAAAATGCTTTTAAAGTGCACTTTACCAGCCTATTGAGGATCAGCCTAAAAGAATTATCAGTAGCCTGGACTCACTATGGCTCCAGTTTAGCAAGGGAAAGGAAATTCAGACAAGAAAAAGAGATATGACAGAGAAACAACCCCGTGTAGCTGTGGTAAATAAAAATCACACTGATTATATTGTATCAGGATTGTATTTCATCACTGCCAGTTTGCTGGCCTTTCAGAGCTATGGCTATCATATGAAATTATGGTGGAAAATAATTAATTTTTATATTATGTTTAAAATCATGAGAAACTCTGTTGTTCTACAGACATTTCTGGAGTAGAATTTGTTCGATCATAGTCTAAAGAAAGAATCATCCCAATATGTAGAAATATCCCTGCTGAATAGGAGAATGGAATAAAAAAAGGGAATCACAGATTTATGCTCAAATTGTTGGCAAGTCTATATTAGCAGAAGTTAGGACATGGCAACAAGAATTTACTGTCACACTGAAAATCAAAATATGGACTCCAGGAGTGCCATCTCTCACAGTTTAGGCTTCAGCATTTACTGTGCTGATATTCTGCTTGTCCTGCGAGAACTAGGTGACCTTAGTGAATTCAAGAGAGTTGATTTTCCCTTTGTAATTTTCTTCTGAGAAAACTTTTTCCTTCATGTCTGTGCGCGGTGTTATTTTTTCTTCCTGCTATGACCGTCCTCTGAGGCAGGGTAGCTCAGGATCCTCTTAATGCATCCCTGGGGTGAATTAAAGTGAAAAAAACCCGAGGTGTAGTAGAGAGAAGTCATGCAGCCATTTTTGTTCCTTTCTGTAAATTTGTAAAATGTCACATAGAAAATATATGAGGAAAAGAAAGAAAAAAGAGAGATAAAAGTAAATAATGGAAAAGAAAGCTATCACAACCCATGAATCCAGCAACCTGATCGCTGCAATTTTAATGTCTGTGATCAGCATAAGGGCTGCAGTCTTGATCTTCTGCGTGTGGGAGCCCACAAAACAAAGAGTTTTTCAGGTGATGTACATTCAAGTTAGCATGGAAATGCCTGGATCCCTCCCTTTGTGGGTAATTCTTCGTTGTGCTCTAGCTCTAGGGTCTTTAGAGGGCCTTGAGCTTCTGTAGGTATGTGCCCACAGTTTGACCCTGCTGTCCTGACTGAGCAGATGTGCCTTACCATGAGAACAGGAGAGTGGGCATTAAAAAAGCACTGCTCCGCATGTGGAGGATCTGCTTCTCACCGTCGTTTTCCCTTGTTTGGTCTGAAGACAGTTTGTTTAGGATCTAGCTTTCCCCATTGTCCTGGGTGCAATCAATCACAGAGCAACCTAGGCAATTTTCAGGCTGCCACACCTCCCAGGCATCACATCTAGTGTCTCATTTCACACCTACTCTGTCCCCCAAGCTTTTTCATTTGTCCAGTCAACTAGAACTTAAGTGGAATGAGATTCAACCAGTACTACAGCACATGGACAGAATTCACAGCCCTAAAACTATTTGATATTTGCACTGAGTTTAGGATAACTTAGCTTCAAGGTTAAGCTGACCTAAAGCCTAGGAGTATACTGGGTCTAAGGACATGCAGCTAGTGCATGCACAGCTCTCACCAAGTTCTACAGGCTGTTGTGAGTTTTATCTCCTTCAGTTTTGATGAGGTTGTTTGATGCAGAAGCAGAATTTGGCTCCCATTGTTTATCTCATGAAGCTGTCTGCCAAAAGAAATGGCTGAAACTGTATGTAACTAAGAACAATGCCTCAAAACTTCACACTAAGCTCTACAAAAGCCCAAAGTTTTGAATCTCATAAAAAATCAATTAATTTCTCTTATTATCATCATTTCCCATTTTTGCATTTCTTTGCGAGAAATAGAAGAACATTCTATTTAATTAAAAAATAACAACGGAGAGCATCTAAAGCAGTTTTACAGAACAAAGAGGCTCACCTGGACTTATGTGAGAATCCAAATTGCAACATACTAATATTCAACTTAGATTAGTCAGAAGTATGTGCCCTGTTGTGAGTTACTGGTCAATTTTGCATTTCTTGTCAAGGTTATGAAAAGGAATCATACCTTGGGCACTGATAGCTCAGATTTTCCATTGCTAATTAGTAATGGAAGTTTTTTAATCCCAACCTGTTTTGTCATGGTGTTCATATTATGCAGACCCACAGATTTTGCTGCAGTCAACATTGTGACACAGTACCTGTAACTCTGCTAAGTCAGAAAAATAAAATGCACCTCTACTCTAATATGAATGCAATGTGATTTCAGGAAGCAATATCCAGCCATTCACAAATAAATTTTTCTGAATTGTACTCTATCTTTTTTGTAGAGCTCCAACCTCTGGTGATTAGACAACATTCAAAATTCAGACATTTATCTAAGATGCAAGTGTTTGACCTCTGGAAGTAAACAATGATATCAGATTCCTGACTCTGTTTTCCTCACCTCTCCAAATTAAAGGCAAACCTTCCGCCACCTGCAAGGTATGAAGTAGTTCTAATTTCCAAGACTGTTTGAGAAAAAAAAACCCAAAAACTAATTTCCAGATGCAAGAATTGAAAGGCAGCTTCTGGAATGTTTACGATTTCTATATCATTCTCTCCTTACTCAGACTCATTTTGGGGGTCTGTTTTACACCATTTTAGAAAGAAGGTTTTAATCAGATGGTATGTTAGGCCCAGTTGATTAATTACTCTGTTATTGAGGCAGGATTGTACAGGATTTAATGCTAAGAATCATCTTCCCTAGTCCTATCTCCTGCCATCATCTGTCAGATTATGCTACATTACTAGTCCATTCATTTTCCAGACTGCTCAGACAAATAAGGAGCGTGGTTGTCAAAAAAATGCTTTTCATTTTTGCCAATTATGGAATAAAGAATTAACAAAAGATGATAATTTTGTTTCCTCTATGGTATGGTATTAAAAGAGGCAGCTCCTGAATTCCCAGTCAGAGACAATTCCATAGAGAGCATAAATTAATACACTGAGATTTGGTAGATCCTTAGTGGCCTTAGAAAAGTGTGTATGAAGAAAAGTGAGGGTGGTGGTTTGGTTTTTTTTTTTTAATTTGTCTAACCCTGTTTCATCAATAAATATTGTCGGGTGAAGAATTGCAGTATCTCATCCTTAAATGCAGAAGTTTTGTTGTCACACATTTAAATAATGGTAACAGAATCATGTCAAAATTGTGAAGAAGATTCTGCTTCTATTTGCCATAACAAAAAAAAAAAAAAAAACCCCAAAAAAATAATTCTAACCTTACAGAACAAGGATAGTTTATTAAAAGTCCTTATTTTAAATATTTGCAAGTTTGTTTTGCTGTCTTTGTGTTTTCTTCTTACTGTCTCATTTCTTCAGATATCTGCTGAAGGATGGTTATTATTATTGCAAGTATTTCCTGAAAGAATGTTTAGATTATGAAGTTTCAACAATTGTAATAAATTGTTGATTTTTTTCTGTTTCTAGCACACAACACAGCAATAGTGTAAGCTAAAGGATCTGCTTTATTGTGATACATATAGAAATAGATGCATTTTCCTTCAGATAGTTTTCTGCTTTACTCCTGTCATCCAACAGCACACATCTTGATATGAAGAATAACACTAATGCCAAAGAAAAACAGGCTATTTATTCATGTTAAAGAAAAATTCAGTTGGAAAAGATTATCACGGAGACATTAGGCTCCCTTTACTGCCTGTCTGCTTCTTGATTCTGAACATAAAAGCTAGAAAATTGAATGTTCTCTCTGTAGAGATGAGATTTCAAAATTGCAAGCCTAGCACACTTGAAAGGGTTGAGCATCTGGAAGTCCTGTTTACCTCACATGTTTTGTTCTGATACCTCAGTCTCACCTGAGACTGCATTTTAGATATTGCAAGAATAACCAAACTATAATTTAGTTATCAAAATCATATCAGAACACAAAGCCAGCCAGGTGACAGAAGGGTAATCACAGTTATCTGGATTGTTCTAATTTTGGAACAATTTTTTCTTTTTAGTTTCACAACTATATTGTTTTTATGAGCAGGGGGATTTCTGAGAGAAACATTAGCACTTCCCAATATTCCTTAAAGGAAAATCTCATTAATAATTAAAAATTCTGGGTTTAGACTCTTTTTTTGCCCAGCATTTTGCCACAAAAAGCAATAAAATTCATTTACTTTATATTATCTTGTTATAAGTATTTTCTGTTGTAATTTTGCTCAAAGTTTCTAAATTAGGAAAATATGGCATCAGGAAGCATAGCATTAAATCTCCTTTTTATAATATTTGAAATTTTGGTTTTCCAAAGGGTTTTGGTTGGTTGGGTTTTCCTGGACAAGATCTTCACAATTTTAAATGATAGAAGGTATTCAAGTGCAGATTTTCTTCCCTTGTACCTCCTGGCCTTTGCTGTCTGAATTGTGTCATTAACAGCACAGAGACCATAGTTGGAGGCATTTAAGTAGACAAAACCATGCAAAATATGGGTATGAAGGAAACAGAGTAGATAGTCACAGGCACTGGGAAGGAGTGATGGCAGATCAGTTTTCTACGTAAGGACTACCTGAGAAAGAGGAGAGATGTGCTGGTGAGATTCCTACAGGGCAACATTTCACAAAGAAATACATGATCAAATTTGTCAAAAACAATTGAACAACTATGGATGAAGACAGACTAGACATCCAGAGGGAGAAAAAGACCTTGACAAAAGGAAATATAGCAAAATGCTTGAGTGCAGGCATTATGAGAAGTCCAGAAAGGGTCTTCATGGGAGAGTGGTCCTTCCTGGTTGCAACAAATGAATAGGTGCAGCAACTAGGGAGAGAAAGAAAAGAAGCAACAAAGGGCAAGAGAATGATAAAAAAGAGAATGAAGTTATTACAGGGCAAATGAAAAAGAAAGTAAGGAGCAATAAGGGCAGAAATCTCTGATCACTTAGGGCTTGATGTGCTGTTCTTCTGGAGCCATTCATGTCTTGCACAAGACAGAGACATAGTCTGAAGATATGGAACTGCTAGTTATGGAGTTGGTATCTTCAGGAAAAATCAGAATAGGAAGATGAATCACGGATATAAATTCTGTAATAAGTTATTGTGCCTGAGGCAGACAGGATGAATCAGGACAATCGTCAGGGACTTATTGTTTTGCGATGTTCCATAGCAGTAGAGCCCCACAAGAAAAAATAACACCACCTTAACTTTTATGGCCTTTGGATAACAGAAAAGATCTCTAATGTCTGCTTCATTCATGCCAATGCATTCATCAAAAGTGAGTATTGTGGGTATTAATACTGAAAGCTTGGCAGAGGAACACACTGTGTGCCTCTGCCACAAAAGTGAGACAAATGCAACAGGTTAGATATGACTGGCACTAGGAACGGTTAGAAATTCTTTTTTCTTCATTTTCTATGCAGACCCCACTAAAATTGGTAATGCTCCCAAGAGCAGCTCACATTTATAAGTCCTGTAATTGTGACTGGACAATATGTTCTTTTGTCTCAGAAGCTCCTTCAGAACAGCAGGAAGGAGCTGTTTCCTTTCCACTCCATCCTACAGACACTCAGGCTTCATCTGTCAAGCTTTCTTCTTTACAAAGGAAATCTAGGCCGTTATTTAGTGGTGTTAGAAAAGCTGATGAACAAGCAAAACCAATGAGAATTCCTCTTTTACTTCTTTAATAGTTAAAAAATAGAAAAAGTTTTGTAACAGGATCAGGTACTTCTATACCTTCCAGATTATTTGTGGCCAAGATTGTTTTCCATAAATATGCATCTAAGTCATTGTTCAGCACAGAAAATAGGAGAATTTCTATGATTTAGCAACAGTGAAAACTCCAAAGAACCCTTCAAGGTATTGTGAGTATAATAATTTGTAAAATAAATATTTGTGTTCATTTGGCTTGATGTGGGTGCAAATTATTATATCTATTTATATGGCACAATAGCTACAAAATCAGTGATCCAGAACATGGGTTTTTTTGACAATGAATTGCATGCCTGATTTTTCATTTGGTATTTATTTTCATCTTGCATCTGTTTAGCAGTTAGGTTCTTTTACCTCTTCATTATAATCTCCACATTTTTTAATGTATCTTTTACTGCTCCATTCATTGACTGTAACTCAGCATCAAATCAGAACTGGGTTAAATATGTACTAGTTGGAAAGCATTTCCATAAATATGTCACACAACAAGGCTTCCATCCTGATTGCATTTAACTTGAAGACATAATAGTAGCAACCAAACAGTGAACACAGCATAATGTCCCTTTAAAAAGAAATGAGCATGCAATTGTTTCTTTCAGGATCACCATACAAGCAGTGAATACAAATCATTCTAAACTGTGAATTTCAAAGTATTTTCTTATCATCTCTGGAAGTACCATTTCACAAAACTGAAATTTATGTCATTACAAATATTTCTTCCCAAGCCAGATTTTTGTTTCTATATATGGCTGCATGAACCAGAGCAATTGCAACTGAACAAAACATATAAAATACTTGGTGAAGAAGTAAATCAAAATAGCAGTCATAGTAGCCAAGGAATTCTACAGATTGAGAAAACTGGGTTGGAAAGACAGAGAAAGTTTGCATAAATGAAAATAACAGTGTTTATAGAAACACAGAGGAATTTATTCCTAGACTTTGTTTAGAAGATGGGATTCTGTTTGCTTGTTTTTTGAGAGGATTGATAGAATTTTAGGAAGAACAGAAGAGAAAAAGATTGCACCAAAGTTATCCTGGTTATAGGAAGGGCAGCATAAGGGTGACTCAAAACAGAAAAGAGGTTTTAGTGAAAAATATTTTCATGTTCACTTGAAGCTACACAGAGTACTTGCAAATTTCAGTCACTAATTGTACATATAAACAGCACACTCAGAGATAAAGTCCCATACTAGTTCATATTCTTTCCTCTGATCAGAAACACCTTTTGTTCCACATGAGTTTGCATTTCAGTGAGGATACAGAATATTTAAAAATTATTAACAATCCTGCAAAGCTATTAAAATGAAAGCATTATTATGCCATTCTTTAACACAAGGATGACATAGGAGACAAATCAGATGAGCACTGAATGGCTTCAATACTACTACAAACTATTTTGTGAGACTACTGCTGCTGCATTGACTCTACAGAGGTTTTTTTAATAATACAAGTGCAGCTTTAATAGGGAATTTTATTAGCAGAAGAGAATTTTCTCATAGTAAAAAAAAAAAAAAAAAACCCAACAAATGTCTTCCTTTTGCCAACCACAGTACATTTTTTTTTCCTTAAAACTACATGAAGGTCTGTGTTTTGCTACTCATCTCCCACTGAAAAAGTTAAGATTCTCTGCCTATTCAGAGTTATATCATTAGAAATTCAGTAACCCCAGATGAAATAAAAACCATAGTGCAGTAATGATGTTATCAAATCACAAACTTTTTCTTTAAGAAATCTCTTCAAGCTTAGTGAAGAAACTTGGAAAGTAATCTTAATCACTGGGGATTTTTTTCAAAGACATTTTCTCACTCAGATAATGGCAAAAATCTCAAATTACTAACCAAGGCAAAGACAAGCACTATAGTCTTTCACAGGTGCTTCATTTTAAGGTCCTACATATATAGATGATTCTGAAAGTATCTCAGTTGAAGAAGGAAGATAGTGTATGTGTGACATAGACACATTTATGGCATTTAAATGTCCTTTATTTCTGAAACGTTGAATACAGACTGTGAGTGCTAATAATGCAATTTAACTTGTGTGTTTATGTGAAAGCACACAATGCACAAACAATAGGATAGGCGTGTATATGATCCCTTAGCTACTCAGCAGATTTTTAAGAATACTGCTTAACAATAGAATGTATTAAAACTTTTAGAATTTTTTTTATTGAAGTTTTCCTCATTTTTCAGTAACTCTCCTTCTTCTCTCTCTGTTTCTTCTCTTTTCCTTTCCCTATCAAAGAAATCTTGATTTCTCCATGAAGCTGAGCTCCACCTTTTCCTGCAAGACCAGGAATTTCACAATTTCCTTTTCCTAGCAATTTTCTTCAGCCTCCTGTTCTAGGTATTTCTTCCTCCTCCATGTCCTGAGGACTTCTAAGGCTCCTGTGGAAATAACCTTTGTTGTCATTGCCTTGTTTTTCCATGGTCTTGAAAGCAACAGCAGTTATTCTTGTACCTTGGAAAGTATTGACAAAAATTGCATCACTGAAAGACTAAAGTACATATAGAAGGAAAATGGAGGAAGGAAAGTAATGTCCTTATAGTGCAGGAGGATAGAAGGTCATAGTTAACGGGGCTGGGAAGAGAATATTCATTTAATAGGAGGCATTGGTTATGAAAATATCTCCAGCTAAGCATTCCAAAATGTTGCTTTGGAAATGGTATGGTATGCTAATAAAGTCTTCCTGAAAGCTTTAAATCTGACCTCAAACACAGAGGTTGACTAGAAAAATGACCTATCCCAGTCTTAGAATGACAACCCCTTATTTGTCACAGAATTATTGAGTGGAACTCAACCTAATTTTTTTCTTAATGTATAGAGAAATGGGGAAATGGATGATCATAAAAGATTAAGGCCCTCACAAATGTTCCATGACCTGGGTAGTATTATTGTATCAATAGCTGTTGGGCAAAGTTGCCTTGAGCGGATGAGTATTTTTGCTTTTAAAATCCTATGGTTATTGACTGCAAAAGATGATTGGAAGATAATAGTGCCCAAATTTCTTTGAAGGTCTGACTGTGAAGATATCAGTTCATACTGCAACCTCAGTCAGTTTGTACTGCAAGACATAGAGCTCCATTAAATTCAATATTTAGTTAACTACAGATTTTTCTGTCTCTATGTAAAAATGGTTAAAAAAAAGGCATAATGTAGACTTATTCAGATTTGGCCTGTAAATTTAGAAATCTGGAGACACTTAACTTTCTAATTCATCTTGTAAAACACTTTACATAGAGAAAAAAAGAATTAATGAAAGAAATTACTTGAAAATGTTTATTTTCCAATCTGTCTGTATGACATCTTTCAGGGCCTTTGGCCTCTTACACAAACCTTTAAAACCAAGGAAAAAAAAAAAAATTCAAAGCTCACCATTGAGAGGATGGATTAGATTCCAAGTAATTCAAATTTCTTCAATTGTGTAATCTGCATTACTTAATAGAGCAGGGAGTCAATTAAGAGCAGTCCCCTATTCAGTTTAATTAGGCTAACTACAGGTGAGGGAGTCATATAGGAAAGGGAGGGGCATTCAATAGAGACTCTTTCATGTCACGTCTCTTCCACTCTGACAAAGCTAAAGAGATCTAGTTCTTGACTTTTTACCCTCTTAATTCTAGAAAGTAAATAAGTCACACCTTTTATATTATTAAGACTTTTGAAATTGAAAGTCTAAGGCATTCTGTCTGATGCTAATGGGAGAAGGGAAGGGGGAAGAAGGGTGGCAGCCGTTATATTCATTCTTTCAAATCAATGACACCTCTATGATATATATAACTCTTAATTGCAGCTTTCTCATATGCTTACATGTTCAACAAGCTCACATAGCTCTTTGCTAACCTGACCAGAAAGAAATACTTATTTTGTGCTCTGAGCTGCATTCTAGTGCCAAATTAGAAAGTATAGCTAAAGTTGCACGTTACAAAGCTGAGAAAGAACCCAGGTTAAGACAAGTGACATCTTCCTTTCAAAGGTATCCATCAAGGTATGAGTTATATTCTGGTATCATAACTCCAGTGAACATTCTTCGTATTGTAGATCTTTGATTCTGTGCCTTTCTACTTTACTGATACATTGACAGGCACAGATGATCAGAATGCGGGGGGTGTACAGATAGCAAGTGAAAAAAGAAAAACTAAAAAAGACAAAGAAGAAGACATAACTAGCCATATTCATTAACAGAAACATAAAGATTGAAAAACAAGAAAGAAAAAAAAAGAGGAAGGGGAGACAATCAATACCATATCAAAATTAATAAATCAACAGTCACACTTCATCTTTGACAAAGTCTTTTTTCCCCAATTTATTATCATCATACTTGACAGCCTCAGAATCTACTTATACTGAGGAAGAAAAGCAGTGCTTATAGGTGGGATAAAGACCCTTTCACTTTGGTTTAATTTCAGCCCAGAAGCACTGATGATTATTTTTTTTTCCCATGGAGCATTTAATCTTTTATCTTCCTGTAACTTTCATAGTTTTTTACAACCAGAACACCTCATGGCGTCCAAAAATGTCTTTTCAAACAGTGGAGGTCACATAAATTCTCAGGCTCAGGAGTATTCTTCACTGTTTACACAGCTTAGGCAGTGTGCACTCCAAAGGCAAGATACATGATGGCACACCAAGTGCCTGGGAGAAGAGATCAGGTTGCTGTTCTTTTTTCCTTCTATTGTGACAAATATTTCTTGCAAAGCAATACACAAAGTGCAGTGTTCTCATAGCATAACCTTCCCCTTCTTTTTCTTCCTGTTGCCTGCATCTCTGCACCTCAGGATTCTACACACAGTAATTTTAAATTTTAAAGTGTCAGTTGCTCCTTCTGTTTAGAGAACAGGAAAATTCCCGTTAATTACATGGAAATAACTGGTATCCTAAGGAGTTCACACAAATCCCTACTACTAACAATGTTCACATTCACATATCCTTTGCTTTTCTACTCCCCTTAAAGAGCTTCTTTAATGGGAGGTTGCCAATGAAGTTCTCAGATCATTAGTTAGCATTAAGGTATGCCTTTGAGCTAGTCCTTATTTTAGGCTACATGATGTTTACAGCTAAAGATCAACATGAGGTAACTAAAATCATACAGCATAGTCCAAGGCTACCCACCCTGCACAAGTTTGAGAAAAGAAACCATATACAAGACTGTCCCATTTTACTTTTAATAGCTAAGTGGTTGTCAACATCAAAGGCAGCTTTATGCATAACTTCAGGTTTTTTCCTTGCCTGATGAAACTATCTATTCCCATATGCAACGTTGTAGAAATTACAGTAAGAGGGTGTCTGGTATTCTTGGAAAATTAAAATGCTTAGAACCTGCTTTACTGCAGAAGCTCCAAAAGAACATCTATCTCTGCTACCTGTTTCGAGACAGAGCAGAACATTTCATTTTAAAACTTACACCAAGACCTAGGTTAATGTATTTTCCTCAGCTATTAAGAAACAGTGCATCACTTTGTAACTATGCAAGGCACGACAAAAAGTTTAAGAAAAATATGCAAAGATTAACTTTCAATTCAACTCTATAAATTAAAAAGAAAAATGGTGCTTTTACAACTGATTCTCTTTTAAATCTCCCTCTAAGTAAGCCTGGGACTCTAAATAGGAATAAAGATTTTTAATCCCCAAGAAAGACCTCCAGATGCACATCAACAGCATTCAGCATTCAGAGGGCAGCTGGTAAACTGGATTATATTCTTTTTGAAAAGCACTATGACAAAGTTGTTTATTCGGCAAAACAAACTGTTCTCTGTGTCCGTTAACAAGGCTGGCTTTGTGCAGCACAGACTTCTGCAGTACTGACTCCTGTTTGGAACCATTTCACACTAATTAGAAATAAGAGAAAAGGCTGTGTTCATAAACAACCCAGCTCCAGACCCCTTTGAAACCACTCTTTCTGAGAATTAACTCACTTGTAACCCTCTATGAATAACTGAGCTAAACCAACAGGACAGGGAAAAATATATTGTTAATAATTGTCAGCTTGCTGTGCAAAATGCCAATGGAAATTGTATAGAACACTACCCAAATCATATGAAATTACAAACTATTAAATGCTGTGCAGTTCCATCTCCTAAGGCTACAACCATGGTGGTTTTTGAAGTGTTTAGGAACAGTAGGAATATGTGATGAAGAAAAGAATTATTGACATGAAAGAAATTTAAAAATTGAATGATGCACTAGACATGGGTGTAGATCTGTGTCTGATTCATATTATTATTATTATGGAATACTGTGCAATCCATAAAATAGGAACAAGAATATCAGAAGCAATTAGATCTTGAGGAGGAAAAAAAAGAGAAAGTTCTTCAGCGTTTACAATGCAAAAACATATGACAAAATATTAAAAAGTAAACCTGGAAATGTCATATAGGAAATGTTTTTGGTGACCATCTAGGCACTATTGAGGCTTATTTCTAATTTCTCTAGGCATCTTGCACTTTAGGTGGCATTTGCTCACAGAAGTAATCCCCCCTAAATCCATGGGGCTACTTGTGGAAGTGACAGATGTCATAAATCATGTCATAAATGTACTTCAGAATATATTTGAAAAAAATAGAAATTCTGAACCTGTTTATAAAAAATTATGGTAAGCTACCACTAAAAACCTACCTTTCAAATTATTTGGCATGAATCCAGTGGTTTCCCTAATAATTCAGCCTTATTTCTAAAATCAGAAAAAGAATCCAATGAAAATCTAATTGAGGAAAAGAAATGTCTTCAGGTCACAGGAGAGAGTTTAGCTTGTGATTTATATACTAACTTACTGTTCTTAAATCAAACCTGCATCTGAGATCTAGCAAGAGATATGCTTCTTATATCTGCCTAATAAATGCGATAAAAAATAAGAAACAGAAGGAGAAATAAAAATAAAATTGGTTAAGGCTTTTGTTAAGAAAGACAATACTGTCTAGAATTGGCATGCAGCACACCTAATTGTTTTTGTTTCTTATGGTTATTTTCCTTACTTCACTCTTTTCTTAAGAAAATAAAGATTCACAGAATTTCTTCTATGATTATGACAGTAATGTTACATTGCTTGGGACATGTGATCCTAGGTTCAGAATTGTTGTAAAAAAAGTGAAGGACTAATTCTGTTTCTTAGTGAGCCTTGCATCTCTCCATTGCTTTTCTTGAAAACAAAAATAGACCTTCTTGACAACATGTCAAAATGAATTGAGTTTTCTTCCAGGGATCAGAAAGAAGTGGAGGAATTTTTAAATTCCATGTAGTGTGATTGAAAAGATAGTTTCAACAATTTTGAGCTTGCTTCTGATGGACAGACTGAATTGAGGGGAAAATATGCTGTTACTATAAAGCTTGTAAGAAATTACTTCTATGCATAATGAATTTACATGGTTGAAGAAGTCAGCATTAATTTGAGGAATAAAATAGTTTGCAGGTAAGAATAGTCTTGTTTCCACAAATACATGTCTGTATTTAACTTTCAAATACTGAAGGGAAAAGCTTTTCTACAAATTATTCTAATGCCTCTAGTGAAAAAATTTAGGACGATCACCTCATGCTCTTTTCTCTCCATTTTTCCACCTAAAAAATTTCGTTAATAGATTAAATTTCAAACATGAAAACCAAATCAAATTTCATAAACATAATGTAGCCCAAATATATTTTTATACTCTGATGAATTGATAACACCAAATTCCAAGAATCTTTTGGTATCTTCTTAGAGGTAATTAATTTTTTTAATAGATGTCTGGGACACAACTTACAGCTTACTGTTAATAACATCATTATTGTAGAAGAATTCCTTCTGCAGATATTTAATTGCATGTTACTAGGCTTTCTGTTTAAATTAGTTTTGCTTTTAACATATAACTGTTATCAGTTATATCTTTGAATCTTTATGTAAATTGTAATTCTAATTTGCTAGCTGTAGTATATCTACTAAAAAGTATGACAGATCTTTATTTCAATTCTACTTATTTTCCTTGTCGGATTACATAATTTGTTTCTGTTGTCAATACCTGTATTTTTCTTTGAGCCTTTATTCTTCTGAAAAACCCCCAACACTTACTGCATATATTCATTTTCTTGTAGACCTGGGCAAAGCCATATAAGAATATGCAAAATGGAGACAAATACTATTTAAAAAGTTCACATTACAATTTTCTAGAGAATTTTCTGGAGCAAAACTAACTTTGCAATGCAAAAAGACTCCCCAAAGATTGGTAATACACAACTATAAATAGAATATTGTTATTAGTAACTGGATCATTTGCTTTACATATTTTTGTTTGCCAAAAGGTGAGCAGAGGGAGCATTTTAGTAAGACAGACTTCACAGAATTTACAAAATGCTACATTTTGCCAACAGTGCTTACCTGTGCTATCTGCGACCAGCTGAGTCAGCTCCCTAGAAAGTTTTATCATTTTCAAAAATGTTGACCTGAAAGCAATGTCATGTAGAGTGTCATCATCAGACAGTCAACAATCTGTGGCCATTCTTCTGATATTTTTGAAAACACTGTCCTCTACTGGTTGTGATTTTGGAATAGAATACTCAAGAATTGTATCTCCACTGACAGGTCTCAAAGGACGGGTCAATAGAGCATGAAAAACTTTTGTGAAGATGAAAAACATTTATTATTTTTAATAATATATAAAATGCACTGCCTCTCTAACCAACCCACACTTCCTTCTCAGATGGCAATAACCATTAGTAGTATAAAAGAAAACCCAAGCTAAACCATGATTGTTGTTTCAGCCTCATTTACTTTTTCTCCCTTCAGTATCTTTCTTTCATGTGATTTTTTAATCTGTTCTTTTTTTTTATTTTTCCTAGAAACTGGTCCACAACTCCAAACTGCCAGTAATAAGGATTTTTCCACAATTTAGTGTGAGGGTCATTCTTGCAAGTGCATAATCAAGTAGTAAAAAAACCAGTTAG
Organism: Haemorhous mexicanus; assembly: GCF_027477595.1. Classification (NCBI taxonomy): domain Eukaryota; kingdom Metazoa; phylum Chordata; class Aves; order Passeriformes; family Fringillidae; genus Haemorhous; species Haemorhous mexicanus. Next base: position 1,984,939 of record NC_082381.1, read on the forward strand.
CTTTCAAGGGTGATAGGGCAGAGATCACAAATTGCAAGCTGTTTTTAAAATATCTCTACCAGGCCTTCTGGAATACCAGAGAAAGCACAGAGCAACAAAGGGACAGAGAATTAAGGCTTGTAGATAAAATTTTGAGAAAATGACCACTGCCTTTCATCGAGAAATGACACATGTAAGGGCAGAGTGTGGAACATTTTTGCAGCTCCATGTTCCTGTTCTGATGAGGAGAACACAGTTGGGAGTCTCTATGGACTGACAGATTTGCTAATAATAAATTGTATGTATCTCACCTGCAGGTGCTTTTTATTTTATTGTCAATTATCTACTGCTATTATCTTTCACTTGCCACCCTGTCTTGGACTTAAATTGGAGAATAAATCATCAGGAGACCTGCTAGTTCTGAAACCTAACTTCAAACCTCTCCCAAGAATCTTTTGTGCAAATACTAAATTAATAACTGGAGCATTTTCATGTCCTTGTTCATTCAATGGATGGTTTCATTGCAGTTTTCTAATGGTCCATCTAAACTGTAGCTCTTCATTTTTATGTCATACACATGGGTAGAATTGGAGCAAGTTTTCATCATGTGTCTGACTCTTCCTATTGATTATATTAAAGTTACTGGGAAGTCCTATTAGAGGAAAAGTTTGTATAAATACAGACAAGTTACATTCCTCCTAACCATCAAATACTTTAACTGATCTAATTTTTTTCGACCTTTTACAGGACATCAGTTCATTATATCACCAAAAAATCCAGTTTCAGGCATGAAAATTGTTTTAAGATCACTATTTCCCATTTCTTTGTTAACTGAATACATTTTGCTCAGAATAAAAGTAGCAGAAGAAAGTGTGGGCTGCATAGAAGTCCTTTGTTAGAGCTTTTGAACTCCCTAGTTGTGGACTACAAAGAGTGCAGCTCGCTGCCTCTCACCACCACAGAACAGAAGCACTGAGCGCTATCTCTTTTTTTCCCTTTTTTTTTTTTTTATTCTTTTTTTTTTTTGTGTGTGTGTGTGTGTGTCTTGATATACAGGATACATTACTAAGTGCCTTGATGGAAATCAGAGGTGAAAATGACAGTTCAAATGTCTGCTCTGGGTTTAAAAGATCTATGGTAATCTATTTTTACTTATAACAGATACTGAGAAGGAAGAAAAAGAGCCAGCAAAGCAGTGCTCAGACTTATATTACACTCTTTGTCTGCTCCTGCCCTTTCCTGGAGCTGTCAAGCCCAGAGCATTCTCTGAAAATGAAAGTGATTCTAGAGAGGTTACCAATATATGTTATTTCTTATTAGTTATCTTCTTAGAATATTGCTAAGACACAAAGCCTATATGATTCTTTTCAGCTACAAACAATGAGTCAGGATCCATGCTGGCTTGAAGCATGTGTCATTCCTGGATGTCAATGCAATGGCCTGGAATTGAGTTTTTAATCCTTTTTTAAAACACTTCCTATTTTATGTCAAAAGTTTTATAGGACAGTCAATCAGGCAGAAAGAAAAATATGCTGGTTATTCAATTAATATTTGAATAGCTTTTGTCAATTGACATTTAGCACTACATCTCAAAAAAAAAAAAAATACATATCTTTAAGCAAGTAAAATTTTTGTGCTATTATTTTCTGTGAAACATTAACATTCTTTAAATTCAGACCCAGTCATGAAACAGTACTTGGTTTTGTTTTCTTCCACTCATCTAAGCTACTTTTACTAAATATGGGATTTTCAGCAAAAATAAAATGAGCTCTATGTTGCAGAAAATCCCATTGAGGGAATAGGAAAAAAAGTTTTGTTTCCCTTTTTCTTAGTTCTTTGTCAAAAGACCTTCATATTGAATAATTTTTAGACCGTCTCTCGCTTCTTTTTTTTTACTTTCATGTACTGACAAACTTTGAGGAGATTCATAATCTGTTGAACTCTGAAGAGCAAAAAGTATCAAGTGCTCAAAAATGTCAGCTCTGGAAACTGTACCTGCTGTACAAACCCTCATCATTCACACAGCTCATTATCTGCTCCAAAAATAGTCATGGTAATCAGGGGCAAATATTACCCAATCATTCTCAATGGACTTCCCATCTACTGAGACTCCAAATCTCCTTTGGAAACACTAGAGGACAATCACTGACAATTACTACAATCATGCCCCTTTAGAAGTGCATGGGTGCTCTTCATGATCTACATTTTGAGGTAGGCTCAAGTTCCAATGCCAGCTTTCTCAAGTTGAAGGAATTTGGGTGCTTAATTTGTAACTCAGATAGCTCTCAAACTTCCAGGCATGTAACATCACAAGGGCTTGGTACCGTATTTTTCCTGTCTCTGAAGAAACACATCTAAAAGTGTTTTTCTTTTGTATATTAGACCCACCTTTGGTTCTTTATAACAAATGAAGATCATCATGAGGAAGGAGGATGACCATCAATAGTCAATGGATACATCAGATGGTGCAAGAACACAGGCATGAATTCATGGAATTTGTAACTGTGACTGTAGAAGATCAACAATGACAAGTCTTTAGCACAGAGATGATTGAAAATTAATGTCAGACAAATAAGGCTTTATCTATTCAGACAGCTTAATGTTAATAAGCTTGGGTTAGAATTTTCAGTCCACTAACTCCTCCATACAAAGAGCACCTTTAAGCAAGGCACTTTTAAGGTAAAACAAGTTGCCTCATGCTGTTTCCTCACAGGGAGTTAATGCAGAGTAACCAATGTACTGTAAATTTGCACCCCAGTTTACCATGGAATAACTTCCCTAAGCAGATAACTCTTATTACAACGTGTATAGGGAAATCAATAGCTAAGGCTCAGTAATTAGTATTAAAACCATTCAGGTTCTGAAGTTCTTCAATTCCATTTTTTTCCGCCCATCTCTACTCACAGCTTTTTCTGAAGCATGGGTTCTGGTGCAAATTTGCCATCTGGTTATTCCTCTCAAGATCTAAGTGATCACATGTTAAAAAATTGTCATCTCCAAGAAAGAAAAAATAATGCAGCTTTCCAATTGATTGCAGAAGTGCTAATTTCCTGTTCATAAAATGTTTTGTCAACACATGAAGAGGTGGAAAGCCTTTCATGCTACTTAACTGATCAATATATTACAAACAAAAAGATTATGAATAACCAAACACAATCAGTTGCAATTTGTTTGTAAGGAACTCACAAAATGAAAAACACTTCTGCAAAGCCATCAAATCACTGCAGAAAGAAAGGAGGTATTATAAAATAATCTCGTTCTTGGTATGTATAATTCATTAGCGCTCATAAAACAAGAGTAAACTTGGCATGGAGATGATCTGAATCTGCCTACAAAAATCATATAGCAACAAATCTGAATTATTATTACCTTTTTTTGTTTGTTTTAATGGTCACATTTGAACAACAATTGCTCTATTTTGTAGCTCTTCGGGGATACATAAGGAGACCCACCAGAAAAGAGACCATTAAAATGCAAATGAAAATACCAATCACCTGAACATTGGCATTTTTTTCTTTGCCAGGACTAAGATGCAAGAAGATCACAGGAACATTTGAAATGTTAGATTTCAAGAGAGGAAACTGGAAAAATAACAGGTCTGGGAAAAGAAAGCACTTTAGACTTTCCACAGTAAAAAAAAAAAAAAAAAAAACCAAGTACGGCAGTACAGTAATTTCTGAAGACAGGATATCTCAGTGGATAGAAAATATTTGTATTAGAATAAAAATTATTTTTAAAAGACTCATAATGAAAACTCCCTTTAAAAATAAGTACAGAAATCAATATCTTTCCTTATATGACACACCTATATAATGAGGAGAAAAGTGAGGGCCAGGGTCAAGGAAATAAACTTGATTACACAGGAGTTTTTATACAATTGGGATGATAAATAAGTTTTTAATACTGGACAAACAGAACAGATATACTCAGATTTCTCTCAGGAAAAAACAGCTCTCCTGCGTTCTGAGAAGATGGCATACTGAAGAGGAACATCTTTTACACTTCCATTTCTGTCTCCTTGAAGACTCTTCCACATTTCACAGGACGTGCCCCCTGGGAGCCTACAGAAAGCAGTGCAGCAGGAGGAGCTGTGTGAAGCCCAAAGGAGGGATGCAACAAAGGCCACATCTATTTCCTGGAGTCAGTGGAGCTCTCTAAACTTTTGTGGACTATCATCACCTTCAGCATGCTTTTTATGCAGAGGCCTCTTGGGCCAGAAAAGGAGTGGGATTAAGATACACTGTTTTCTCCTGCCACCATGAGCTGTTGATCTACCCGCTCCAGGAGGACAAAGTAGATGGAGAAGTCATAGAACATTTTCTTTGGGATTGAAAGAGTCATTTGATGCCAATGTTGAATGACGATCACTGTACAGGGTGCCGGAATAAGAGATGATTTAGAGCTTCAGAGAAAAGCTTTTACTCTGGGTGACAGTAGATGCAAGAAGCCAGCTTCACTAGGCTGCAGGGTGTAGTAGAATTCTACTCCAGATACTTGTTTTGATGAAAAATTTTCATATTTGCATTTGGAAGAAACAATGCATCAGATGCATGGTTTTTTTGGTTGGTCTTTTTTTGTTTGTTTTTCTTTGGTTTTGTTGCATTTGTTTTGGTTTTGTTTTGTTTCTTTGGGATTTTTGTTGTATTTTGGTTTGGTTTAGGGTTTTTTTTCAGTTTGTTTTGTTTTATTTTGATGTATTTAATATAATTTGGATACCACTGATATCCTATAGTGTTGCACTGCTTGGTTTGTGAGGACAACACAGCAGGAAATAGTAAACAGACATTTTTTGGCAGATAATTGTAACAACCCTTGGCCAAACTGGTACATCTGCAGTGAAAGGAAAATAAAAAATAAGCAAAGTATTACCATTTAAAAAAATTAAACTCCTCTGTCTTCTCTGTTGCAGCAAAATTTAAAATATTTAAATTAATTTAACTAGCCATCCATATATCTAACAAATATGGTTGGAAAATTATTCTAGAATATTCAACAATCAATTATTAGCATGAGGGTCATGCAAAGAATGGAGAAACACTATGCTAAGACCGCTATGTTTATGAGATATAAAATCATAAGATATAAAATCATAGAACCTTCAAGGTTGGAAAAGAGACATTTAAATTATCAAACAACTCAGTACTACTACTGGAACTCTAAAATCCCTAAATATTGTTCATAGAATGCTATGGTCCATAGGCTTCTTTGGTCCATAGGCTTTTTTATTCAATAGCACCCAGTTCAAAATTGCTTTTCAAAAATTTCAGAACAGGTATTACCATCTACATCAGAGAAGAGCAGAATGACAACTTGAAAAAGATATTTTAAGTCAGAGGGAGTTTTTGTCCCATTCTTGAATGAACACACAGAGCTAAGTATTTTTAAGGGCTTGACTAATGAAATTGAAAAAAATTAATATGATCATCAAAAGAAAATAAAGGAGTCTGTCAACAGAAGCAAAGCAAGAATATTCTGTCCCAAAACACTCATGAGAAAGAGAAGAGAAAGTGGATGTGCAAAACCAATTCCTTGTCTCCATAGCATAATCACCTCCAGGTAAATGAAAGGTAATATGTAATCTCAAGTGGGGCAACTTTTATAGTGCTCTGGACATTTTGCATTTGCTGTTACCTCGCTAAAAATCATTTGGCCCAAGGGACCATTAAAGTCAATGGAATCAGACTTGAAATCCTACATCCACTTCCATCTCTTCTTTTTTACAGCTTATAACAACTTGATATGATGGAAGTCCTTCTGATGAGTAAATGTTATTGTTAGCCTACTTATTGTTATTAAATACTCTCATCATTACCCTTGCATGGATTTAAAATCAGCCTAATAGATACATCATGTTTATTTTACCCACAGCACCAAGCATTAAGAATTAATAGGGATTTTGTGATGAATAATTATCTTCTGAGTTATCACATAAATAATAAAACCGGGACTGAAAACAACAATGCTGAAAGGAACTTCACTATCAGGGGTCTCAGAGAAACATTTTCCTGTCAACTCTAATACAATTCCATAAACTTTTAAACTTATTAAAGATTCTCTTTTCCTTATTCTTCATCAATTCCATTAAGTGCTACCTCAATTATTGGTGCTTCAAATTTTGAATCTAAGTCCTTAACACTATGCGTAAAGAACCCACATCTGAATCTCCAGTCTTGAAGTCACATTTTATTCTTGACCAAGAGAAGATGAAAATATTTATAAATGTGGTTTCTTGAACCATGCAGCAATTAGATAATTGAAATATCTTCCCCCAGTCACTTTAATCACAATGCCAAAAAAATGCCACAATATATTCTAATTACAGTAGATGAGTACAAAGTTCTTTGCAAAATAAGCTGGATACAAGAGAGTGCTGCTACAACCACCATGCACTATTAAAATAATGATCAATATTCTCTGTATTTTGAAGTTTATGTCATCCTTTCAAAGACAATACATCAAACAAGAAGAGGAGGGCAGAGATGATAACTAAAAACTCTTGACTAACATTTGGTAACTCATTTGACATCAATAGTAGACTGTTCAAAACCATTATCTCTTGTGTAAGGAAGAAAATTTAGAAGAAAATAAAAACACTCTCTTAAAATATTGTGTCCATATAATTAATCTTCAGAAAATAATGGAGACGTTGCAGCTTCAAGAGAAATAAAACTTTCTATTATATGATATCTTTTGTCTTTATGTGGCTTTGATATTCTGATACTGATATCTTATTTTGAACACTGTTACCAGGAAAAATAGTTTAAATTATTCTGTTGGCCTTTAAAAGAAAACTTGGTATTTCTTATTGGGTTTGTTTTTTTTTTTTTTTATATGATCAATAGGTTGAAAGAAGCAGATATTGAAGAACTGTTTTTATAGATGCAATACTGTTCTCTTCAAAATTTACATTTTTAAACTGAATTCTGATCTCATTCAAGAGAAAGGTGAATTTACAATTAACTTTGTTTGGAATCACAAGTGTCCTGTTACACATCTTGGCATCTGAGAAAAATTTGTTTCATCTTAGTCCTATTGTTTTGATGTACTTTGATGCCTATTCAACCAAAGCATCTGGAGATCCTTTTCTTTTACAAAATAAATTTAAACTCCACCAAACTGTGTCAAATATATTATTCAAATATATTCACCTGACTGAGAGAACAGAGCACACACAGGAAAAGAAATGGTATTGTATCAAATAACTAGCAGGCTCCAGGTGAGCTTTCTATGTCAAAATATACTGACTACAGAAACCATACAGTTTACTCTAAGGCAATGTCATGTTCCTGCATGACATGTCTGTCACTTTTTTAGAAGTCTTTGAGATTCTTTGTAAGGATAAATTTGCTGCACATAAATATGTAATTTAACAGTGAACATTTTAGCCTGTGCAGAAATTTAGTCATATAGTCATCTTTCCCCATATGCACTGTTCCGTTCCCAAGCCACTATCAATTCTTTCTACCAAACCTTGCAACTTTCACATGTCCAATCTCTCTTCCTTAATGAGTCCAATCAAGCTGCAACAATAATTCTCAAGTGTACTAAATATATCAGGAATATATGTAAACATCCAAAAAAACCACATCCTTTTAATATATATTTTAAATAAGATCAAAGTATACAAAATAAGTACCATCACCTTCAAACTCACTGTTGCACTATGTAACAGACCTCTTCTTAGAGTCCTGTGATTGTGTTTGTGTCAAACTCTCCACTGTGCTCCTCTAATATTTTCTTCAGCATACTTTTGTCTACGATTAGATATATTACTTATTTATTTGAAACACATTAGTATATAAAAAGTTTTCTCATAATGCCACGCTGAGTTCTATCAAAATGCATAGCAACTACCAAGATGGACAATCATGCAAGTATGCAAAACCATGCAATGTAACAACTAGGAATGGATATGTTTTGGTGAAGGAAGGCACCAGAAGAATTTTAAGTATCAGCTCAGCATTTTACATCCCTGTTGCCCCTTCCTCCTCCTGTAATTCATGTATTTCATGTAAATCTACCAGTAACTCAGATGTTTCCAAATGCTTCTCAGTGGGTTGTCTCCTACAGAGTCAGTTTCAAGTAATTGAGAGTTGGCTTGAGAAGTCAAGACTGACAAGCCCAGAAAAACGCTAACCTGTAGCTGCATATCATAACAGTCTTTACTGTGAAAATATTAACAATGCAATAATGTATGTTAAGGTATGGCTACACAGGAGTTGCTTCTAAGAATAAGTCCCACAGGAAGAAAGAAAATACTATCATCCCAACAGAACATCTAAAGCATCAAGTTTTTGCCAAGGACATGAAAATTGACTTTTATCAAGGAAAGCTTTTCATTCTTTTTGCCCTTTTTATCAAGGACAGATTTTCATTATTTTGTCCTACAGAAATATGGAAAGAAGAAAACTGCTCAGACACAGGCAGGACTCCCATATGAAAAACCTTAGGAAACACAATAACACTAATACATCAAAAAAAGCAAGAAAATTTTCTGCTTGATAAATAAAAAGCCCATTAAGTTCAGAGTTAAAACAATGAAACAAATAAAAGCCTTTATCCCGGCATCTTCAATTTTTTTCTTTTTCTTTTTCTTTTTCTTTTTCTTTTTCTTTTTCTTTTTCTTTTTCTTTTTCTTTTTCTTTCTTTTTCTTTTTCTTTTCTTTCTTCTTTCTTTCTTTCTTTCTTTCTTTCTTTCTTTCTTTCTTTCTTTCTTTCTTTCTTTCTTTCTTTCTTTTTCTTTCTTTCTTTCTTTCTTTCTTTCTTTCTTTCTTTTTCTTTCTTTCTTTCTTTCTTTCTTTCTTTCTTTCTTTCTTTCTTTCTTTCTTTCTTTTTCTTTCTTCCTTCCTTCCTTCCTTCCTTCCTTCCTTCCTTCCTTCCTTCCTTCCTTCCTTCCTTCCTTCCTTCCTTCCTTCCTTCCACCACTTCCTTTCTTCCTTCCTTCCTTCCTTCCTTCCTTCCTTCTGCCACTTCCTTCCTTCCTTCCTTCCACCACTTCCTTCCTTCCTTCCTTCCTTCCTTCCTTCCTTCCTTCCTTCCTTCCTTCCTTCCTTCCTTCCTTCCTTCCTTCCTTCCTTCCTTCCTTCCTTCCGCCACTTCCTTCCTTCCTTCCTTCCGCCACTTCCTTCCGCCACTTCCTTCCGCCACTTCCTTCCGCCACTTCCTTCCTTCCGCCACTTCCTTCCTTCCGCCACTTCCTTCCTTCCGCCACTTCCTTCCTTCCGCCACTTCCTTCCTTCCGCCACTTCCTTCCTTCCTTCCTTCCTTCCTTCCTTCCGCCACGTCCTTCCTTCCTTCCGCCACTTCCTTCCGCCACTTCCTTCTGCCACTTCCTTCCTTCCGCCACTTCCTTCCTTCCTTCCGCCACTTCCTTCCGCCACTTCCTTCTTTCCTTTCTTTCTTCCTTTCTGTCTTTTATTTCTCCTTCTTTCTTTTATTTTTCTTTCTTTTCTCTTCTAATACAGACCTAGAAATACTCTTATTGTCTGACACAGTGGAAATAGCAATTTACAGCTCAGTGTGGGGATCTGAAATTAAGTATTTCAAATTGACTGTCACATACAGGGTAGCACTTATGTTATTTCTATTTCCTTTGCTGTTAGCCTGGAAACAATAAAGCTCATGCTGGCTCTCTTATCAGAGATGTGGACAAACCAAAGGAGAGATCAAGATCACCTCTGGCAAAAAACAAGATTAACATCCCTGTGCTTTCATTTAAATGCTCAGCTTCTGGCTCAATACAGAATGACTCATGAGTTTCGGTAGAATATTAGATCCTTTCTTTCCCATCTATATAATTCACCTTTCCTTTCCTATCTATATAATTCACACTGCATAGACATTAAAATACACTGTGTATTCTATAAATCTGTGTTTCATAATTCTTAGAAGGTAATCCTTCAATAAGAAGTCTAACACAAAAGATGTAAATATGCCTTATATTGAAAATGTTTCTTTTGATGGGAAGCTATTTATTCATGGGCAAAATCAGCTTAGGCTGCAAAATTTATAGAAATTAAAGATACACTTACTCTTGAAAGTAAATTTATTTAAAGGTATTTAATTTCACTGGCAAGATTTCAACAGCATTTGGCAGAGCTCAAAGAAGGGGTCCTTAACCTATACTTACAAGGAGAAGACTGGAAATTATATTGATGAGCTGGAGTTCACAGGATATACTAAGAACTAATTCAGAATTCAGGTCCTAATCTCATATTGTTTATGAGTTGCAAGATCAGAAAAATCAATCAATGATTTAATTCAAATCAAAGTTCATTTATTTGGTGAGCCGTTTCACTTTTATTCACTTGTTTGGTGTTTTGTATCGCAGATAGCCCCATCTGCCTGTGTCCATAATTTGTAGATCATACAGTTGTCTTGGAAATCTTTGCTTAACTGAAGGTCCTCTCTTGTATAATAGGAGAAGGCATGGTAACTGCTGTGGTGATACAAAGTCTTTATTCCTTTGTCAAACAATTGGCTAGAATTCAAGGTTCAAGGTGTGCTAAGAATGTCAGATTGAAAATGTTAGCCAATGTCTTTGAAAGCAAAGTTAAAAAAATTAAGAAATGTTATTTTCTTTTTGTAGGGTAGAAATGGATCAAAATGCAAAAACCCTGACTCCTGCCTGACCTTCCTCAGAATTCCACAGTATGTGCCAGTTGTAGTTATACTGAGTTCTGAAGGGCTTCCTGATCTTTGACAAAAACATTCCTATTCCCATTATTTTGCCTGAAATGTAACAACTTCTACCAATTAAAGAGTGAAATTTCAGGGCAGTAGAAGTCAATTATTTATGGACTAGATTCAGTAAGTCATTGCTCATGAGAGTAACTGAACTGGCTATTTGCTTCAGGAATTACAAGTAAAGAGTTTGCATTTGATGTGTAGTTCACTATCCTCTTAAATACAAAGAAAGGGCAAACAAATAAACCTTATTCTTGTCATTTTATACTCCACACAGTAATGAACTTCACATATATTTGCTATAAACCTCATACTATAGTTTATTATTAGTACCAACATTTTGTTGATGCTCTTCTCCTGACAGGTATATGTAAATAATAATTTGTGAGCAGAGCAGAAATAGAAGTTTTGTTCCAGAGTCAATCCCATTCACAAAAAGAAAACAGCAACTATACAAATTGAAATGGTAATATAACTTCACACCATGTTCTACTGAAGATTCCAAACTCTTCCGTAAAAATAGAAGTTCATTTGGAGTAATAGTGAGTACATACATACTGTATTCTACTTTAATATGTATGAACAGTTTTAAAACGTATAGGAAAGCTACATTCAGCTACATTCTTTCACATTTTGGCTTTCCGCAGAAAGCAGTGAACATTTTTTCTTATGCCCTTGCTTCAGAAATTACAGAGTTTCTGCGGAGTTTAAAAATTCTCTTTGGTATAAAAAAGAAACAGTGAGTCTTACTCTTGACCCAAAGGGATTTTCTGTGCAGAGAAGTGAATATGTGCTGAAACAGTGTGTCAATGGCTTCAAATACTGCAGTGAGGTTTGCTATATGGGAGGGGCAGAGGGAGGGAGGGGTAATTGAGAAGATCCCAGAAGGGCAAAATCCTATTCACAATTGGTTGAAATTCATCAGAACAGAAAAGAAAAATTGGTGTTCAGGTGACAAGAGAGACAGGAAAAAGTTACACACCAACTCTAGGACACGAAGAGAGCAGATTGAAAGCTCTGACTATCAGCTACCTGGAGAGTTCTTAAAGACAGGTACATGTCTTGTTATCTATAGTAGAAGAGCTGGAGGAAGGACAAAAAAGGTTCAGATTCAGGATTAAAAAATTCCCTGAAAACCTTTCCTACCTTGACTGCTGTTGAATAGAAGAACTGGGTTTTATGAGGAAAAGCAGAAATATCTGGCCTATGTCAGTATGTATATTTCTACAATAAATGTATATATAAAGACAGAGGGGTATACATGAATACACACATACTTTTATGCCTATATATGTGTATATATATATATATGTATTTATTTACAGATATAGATACATTTTGCAGATGTTTTAATGTAAATGCTTATTCATTTGGGGGTAAATTTTCTTAAGTCATCTCACCTTTCATTTCCCTTATAAGTGTTAGGATGGTTTCTATACATATTTTCTGCAGATCCCACCACTGACAAGCACCCAACATTTCACTCCCCTCTTTTAAGAAGTTATTAAACTGACTAGAAAATTCTGGGATTAATGTATAATTATGACTGTATGTAGAATTTAAACTTAAAGTTGATTGATATGTTTATATGCTGGATGGTGAAGTCTCCAAGCAAACATGTCTTGGAGCCCACTGTTGACTTAATCAAAATGAAAAATTGAGGATATATCCCATAATACATGCTAGGGAGGAAAGTGGGGGGGGAGGCGGGGGGAAAGGATTGTCCTAATCTCTGAACTCACATTTCTATGGCCACCATGCTCCCTAAACAGAAAGACAGTAGAGAAATTGTAAAACATCTGTAATAACTGAGATTCTTGGAAACTTGGAGTACACATAGTTTTAAGTCAGGCTGTCTTTTTTACACAGGGGTGGCATTTTGGCTTTTGGTCAATTATATTGCTGCAGGACACACGGCATAAGGAAGTCAGCAAGGCAAAATTTACTATGGGAGAAAACAGCTTTCCTCTGATCAGCTGGAAAAAAAAAATTATGGATAAAAGGTCCTTCACCTAAAAGCTTTTTTGTTTTCATCAGTTCCCTTAACCAGTCCAACTAAAAATTTTGCACGAATCTGGCATTTACCTGTACTGACAAAGACAAATCTGATTTTTCTTGGTAGCAGAACTGTCCTCAGACTGGTAGGTAGGCCTGTCCACAAGAAGGCAGTAAAGAGTACAGATAGTTCCTGGTGGAATGTAGGTTGAAGCATAAGAGGCAGAGAACATTTTCAAGGCCCTCTTCCAGCTCTGGTCAGTAAGTGCTTGAATTGTATTGCAGCAACATCTGCAGGAAATTATTTTCTAGTTTCACTTTGCCTATTGAGAAAAGATGGCAAAACTCTTTTTGGAGGGCATGCAGACACTTTGAAAATGTTAGGGCATGTAATTTACTTGGTTAATGTAATTTAGTGAATCCCCAGTATCAATAAATGCCATGGGATTAACAGATCAGGAACAGCTCTGCTGAAGGAGGACTTGAAGGTGTTGGCGAATGATCACAGCCAGAAAGTGAAACCTGTCCTGGGATGCATCCAGAGCAGTTTGGGCAGCAGGGCAAGGAGGGAATTTTACCCCTTCACTTCATTTTGTCCTCACCTGAGTGCTGCATCCAGTGCTGGAGTTTTCAGTACTGGAATAGCATTGACTTTTTGGAGCATGTCTTGGGGAAGGACACAAAATATGAGCTGTGCCACCAGTCTGTGAGCAAAGGCTGAAAGACTTGGGACTATTCAGCTTGGAGAAGAGAAGGCTCTGAGGAGATTTTATTGTACCACTTCTATACTTAAAGGGCATGTAGAAGAAAGATGAGGACAGATTTTTAAGCAGGTACTAAAGAAATAAGAGAAGGTATACTGGTTTTAAACTAAAAGAAGATAGGTTCAGACCAGTCAAGAGGAACAAGCATTTTACAATATGGGTAGTGAGATGTTGGACAGGCTGTCCAGAAAGGAGGTGGGAGCCTCATCCCTGGAAATATTCAAGGTCACGTTGGACGGGGCTCTGAGCAATTTGAGCTATTTGAAGATGTAGAATGATACTAATTGCAGGGTTTTGAATTAGGTGACCTTGGAGGGTCCCTCTCAACCCAAACCAATTGAGGATTCTACCTAAATTCTTTGGAAAAGAATTTTGCCAGCCAAAACTGAGCCAGATTTCTTTCTTCTGCACCAGTCTTTGTCCAGAATAAGATTTAGTGGGTATGAAGTAGGCCATGTCTGCCAGTTGACCTGGCTGAAAGTAAGCAGGGGTCAATTGAGCCTGTCTTATTTAGCCAAGTTCTTTTGGATTGTAGAAGAAAGAAATTTGTCTCCTTTTCTTGATTCCACTTATTTTTTACAGTTTCTGATCATTGGATGGTATTTCTCACCCACATCCCTATACCACTTTTCAAGGTGGGGAGGGGGTGTGTGTGAATGATTGCTTGGTAGCTATCTCACTGACAATAGGTTTTGCAAGGTGGGTGTTGTGGTATCTCCATCTTTTCCTGTATGTGAGTACCTTAGCTAATGCAGGAGAGATTCTTTACCAGTTATCTGTTGTTAAGTGCCGTCTCCAACTCAGAATGAGCTCCATTTCTTGTTAGTGAAACAGTTTGTCATGTGTCAGGTAATGTGCACAAAATTGTACTGTTCAATCCTGCAGAGGGACTGCTCTGTCACGTCTAAGCAGGAAGTGTTTAAATGAATGAATTAATCAGGGCATTCCATTTCTATCTTCCCTGCTTTTCCTCCATAAATCACCTTCATTTAATTCATCCTTAATTGTGGAGCTATGACCTTGTGTTTTGCAACCTTTTCTTTTGTCTCATTATCAACCGAAAAGATTTGCACATATCGTCTTTAATTGACACCTCATTGTGACATCAGCATATGGAGAGGAAATAGATTACTGAGAACAGCATAATGTTCTAGTCATTGCATCAATTATGTTTCACCAAACCACTGAGGACATTTGGGATTTTGTGCTTTTGGGTAGGGAGAATTCTAAACTGAGGTAATGAAAAAAGCCAGACAATTTCTTAACTCAAAACCCTCGCAACTAAAATTTTCTTGTACACCTTGATGGGAGTCACTGGTAAAATTGCATGAAAGTACCAAGGACATAAATCTGGGTTTTACAGTCCCCAAGAATCCGGGGAATATTTGGTATCCTTTGCCTCGGATTGTCTAGTATAATGTGATATAAAATTTCATGCAGAATATTCAGTGTATAAAGGATTCAAACACCATTAGCATCAGTAGTTTTATTTAGAAAATACAAAGAAAAGAAAATTCGCATAAAGAGCTTGCAAATTTTTATCCCCTGTCCCAGTTGTTCGTCCTTAATAACATCATGTATGCTTTCAACAAAATAGATGTAGACATGACCTCTTTCAAATTGATATTGATATTGGTATTTATTGATACTGTGTTGAATGCATTCAGGTCAAAGAATAATGTTTGAAATTTTCTTGCTCATAATTTCTAGGAAGCAAGAAAATTAGGAAGGTGGGGAAGTACTTCGGTGCTATCCTGTCATCCTTCAGTACAAAAGAAAAAGTAAGGGTTCTAAGTTTTTAAAAACTCATCCATTTCCAGGGAGATTTTCTATTGTTTGTTGTATTTGCCTTTGAAATGGAAATTTCAGAAACACTAAATTAAAAGTTTTAATCATGTTGACATTTTGTCATGTGCTGTGTGAAATTTAACATTGCATACTGTTCTTTTTGACCTTGCAGGAGTAAATAAAAACACAGTAGCTAAACCACATAGCTTAAGAACTGGATCACTGTTTTGAAAAAGTAGTAAAAATCTTGAGGTTCAAGACATGATCCTCCAGTCCCAGCCACTGAACTTCACAACGTACTGAGCTTGTCAAACCTGAAGCATTACTATTAAGAATAGTTTTTGTTGAAAAACTATCATAAATTTATCTGTTTAAGTCATTTGTCTCCCATAACATTGGGACAGAGAAGAAAATAAAAAGCAATGTTAAACAATTTTTCTTTTAAGGATTGGAATTAACTAGGAAATTTTACCCATCTATCTTCAGAGATTATTTATTATTTAGGAAAGTTTCATTTTGTTATTATTACTTTGGCAGGTTATCAAGTAAAACAGGACTATGCTTTACAGGGTATGACTATATATAATTTCACTGCAGTTTACTGTGTGCTCCTTATCTGTTGCAGGCATGTCAGACTTTGTGAAGTAACTCAGCATTTCAGTGGAGTTGGTCTATGTCAAATAGAGCAGCAGCTTGCTCCAACATAAAACATTAGTGAGAGAAAGAGGAAGAAGAGTCTCTTCTCTAGCAGCATCCTGGCTTACAAACATTTTCACATGTGCTATGCAAGTGCTAGGTAACTTTGGTACAGAGACCTTACCTAGCACTTACACAGCTGTATAATGAATAATCTAAGTTACATTAATAATATTATTTTTCACATATATGAAAGCTTTCTTTGGCATTTATTTTGAGCTCTGTATTTTTCTTCCTTTTACAGAAATAATTGCAAAATGCCAGTAAAGTGGACACAAGTTCCCTTTGCTTGAAAAAAGCAAACTTATCTCTTCAGGAGATAGCCGTGATTAGCCTTTTCTCCTTCCCCTGTACTTTATCAAACAGAGTCTAATTTTTCCCTATGAAGAAAGATGCATGCTTGAAAAAATTATTGAACTGGACAAAATACAACAATGAATATGGTAATAAAACTTACAGAGCTGTCTGAACTTCTTGTGACTTTTAAACTACCTTGTCCCAAACACATGAATCAGGAAACATGTTTCACTACCTACTTCAGTTAGCCAAATATTCAATAGATATTACTTAAATTAATAAATTGTGTCATTAGAAAGTCATAAAAACCTTTTGTTTTCTACCAGAAATACAAAAAAGAGGGTTGCTGTACCCAGAAAAGCTTAACTGACTATTCGATTAGAGGTAGATTAGCAACTTCCTTCACAAGTTGGAAGGAAGCAAAAAATACCCAGCATTATATGAACAATTTCTAGTTGCTTCCTTTTGTGCCCAGTTTCCTCACCCAAACAAAAATACGTAGTGACAAAGAAAGGAATTTCTCAAACTGAAAAAGAGTGTGAAACTAATGAGTGGTTGATCATGAGCAGCATCTTGCAAATAGTTATGCCCCGATACACAAGACCAACTAGTTATTTCCTGATGGTCCTCCTTTATCTTGCACCTTTTTTTCACACAAATATGACCCAGACCTTGGAAATAGAAAACTACAATTTCCTTGCATCCAATTGTATGAATCTACAACTCTTTAGCATTGCTAGAATCAGTCCTCACTTGGCCATCTTCTCTGTTTTCTTCTCAGGCCTTGTTTGGATTGTGATTGGCATCTCTAGTTTCAGTATTTTTTCTTAACATCATATGGCTTATGGGTTTGAATATAAAATTGTATCTTTTGTCCAGTGACACTGACTGGCTGTTATAAGAATAATTTGAGCCTCTTTCTTGTCTCATTTCCTGATTAATTGCTGTACTTCTTTCAACCACGCAAAATGTTCTCTACAATCACTGACAATAATTTTCATAATCTTTAAACAGGCACAGCCTTCAAACCCAGGTCACTTAGGACAGTGTAACAATGCAAGTGCAATTTAAAGCCAATATAACACTCCTCTATCCTATACAATTTGGAAGATGGACAACTGGTTTTACCACATGCAGATCCTGTGCTCTGCACTGACTTTGCCTTGCAATATGTCATTCGTGACATGTCTTTGTGCCTCTTTGAGGCCACACATCAGCCACAGTGATCTGATCTAAACAACTACCCACAATGTTACATTTATTATCTGTTACTATTCCAAGGTGAAAGGCAGCTATACTTGTTACCAAAAATTGAAATCTCATGATTCTGCAGTTCTTTCCCTTATCCCTCCTGGGCATTGATACCTCTTTCTATCATGTATCTCCAAAGCTCTAACCCTTAGATGAGAGTAGTTTGCCCTCACTGCTCAGTCCTGCTGTGCTTGCACTTTCTCTTCAAGTTTACATCTCAATTAAAACATATAGAATTGGGTATCCAACTGACCTTGTATGAAAATAACAGAACTATGTGACAGCAATGGAAAAAATGAAGTAGAAATTAATTTAGTAGTACAGAGATGAAATTCAAATTGTGCAGAGTTTGAAAGGAAACGTATTGATATCCAATATTGAAAATATTTGGATAAGAACATGTTTTTTAATTTAAAAAATCAGAATTTGGTTAATGAAACTCCAGTACATCAAAGATAAATTAAGCTGTTCACCTGTAGTGCTTTAATCTTCATCAGGAAGATGGCAACATCACGAGAAAAAAAGATGGGCAGAGTTACAGTGCTTCTAAATGTTGGAGTACATGCAAACTGAGAGCAAACAGTGTAAGGAAAAATAAAAGCAGAGAGATGGAGGAAGCAGCTATTGTGACTGAACATGGAAACAAAATACAAACATAGCAGTTGATAAAGTCATGCCTCCCTAAATGATAAGGATTACCTGTGACAGACATGAAACTCTCAGGAGTAGCCACATGTTTTGTCCTTGCTATTTACTTAAAATCCTTTCAACAGCTGTCAAAGTGATAAAACCACCAATTATGCTCACAAACTCTACATAATATCAATTTTAAAGTCACTAAAAGTCAATAGTTTAGGAACCCTCTTTTAAAAATACTGGATGTGCTGTGCAGTAAAATTATTTTGTTTCTGATAAGTTTTTATGCTCTTTTAATTAATTACTTTCACTGTCAGGCAATTTGAGCATCAATGAATTTCAGTAAGGCTGAATGCAGAAATATGCAGTGTTATCTCTGGCACAAATTCTATAGCTGGAAACAAGGGATGAAATACAACTTCAAGTAATAGTATCTTACAAAAGGATTTATACAAACCCAATTCTTTCTAAAGCATGTTAGAGGACAAGAGGAATTTTTGCCATAATATTATAAAGACTTAGGTTTTAATCAAATAATGTCACTACTGTCATTAATAAATACTGGCAGATATTACTAACTACCATTCTGTAGTTAAATACATTATTTACATTAATTGAGTAGAGTATAATTTTACCAGACAGATCAAAGTAGAACATTGATGTGGAAATGGCAATAGGAACAACATACTTAAAATTTTGCTTCATTTGACACTCGAGTTAACATGCTAATATCTGATTTCTTCAGAAAAGCCTTGTTTTCAACCCACACAAGTAAAACTTCTTGGAAGCATCCATTGATTAAAATTAGGCAAATGCATTTGTCTAAGTAGGGACCAAGTAAGGATTTCATTTTATCTTTCTGTGTGTTTGTTTAAAATGTCAGGTAAGGAAAACAGGCTGAGTTTTCCTGCGTGCTTAAAATAATGTTGAGTAAATGCTTTCTAGTTATTTTTCAAATAAACATATTATTAATAAATATTTTAGTTATATCTATTTTATTTATTTATTTCTATAATTGTATTTGCATATTAATAATTGCAGATATGCAAAAGTTTTCTGCTTTACATTCTACTGATATCCAGTTTGTTTAGCAAAATTTAAAAAAAAATCATATTAAGATGGCATCTTCACCATCAAATAGAAATGTGTGGCAGTGAAAGATGAATAAGGTGAAAAGGTGAATAAGAATCATTTCTGTTTCAGAGCCTGAAATAGCTGGATGTGTTGTCCATGATAAGAAATTTTATCTTAGTTTTCTGGAGTATATAGTGAGAATAAAGTGTTTAGTATGATCCTATTCTGTGCT
Organism: Haemorhous mexicanus; assembly: GCF_027477595.1. Lineage (NCBI taxonomy): Eukaryota > Metazoa > Chordata > Aves > Passeriformes > Fringillidae > Haemorhous > Haemorhous mexicanus. The sequence goes on from NC_082381.1 coordinate 2,004,337, forward strand.
ACAACACCTCCGGATTTCAGATAACAGACCTTTCAGTTGGTGCCAAGAAAATGAGGAGCACAGGGAGGCTAACCAGACTTTTTGAGTGATTGCTTATTGTCCAGCTTGGCAGGTGACTGCTTGGCAAAGGCAAAGTGGAATTCAGTTCTTCAGTGTATTACCCTCATCATGACTACCTCACAGAGGACTTCTGATATTTGCACTGATTAGAAATTCAGCAAAAGTGTTTTCTATAGCATTAGCAACTCATAAAAATTGAAAGTACTTTAAAAAATTGGTTGAATTTTGACAGGATTTTTAGTCTTAACATCCTTTTAGCCCAATTTTCTGAGTTTGGTATACAGATGTAACACAAATACTTATTTAAATACTCTCATAAATTGCACTAATTGCTCTTTCTCTCAGAATGTGTACAATCAATGGTTGGAAAACACATTTTATTTTCTGTTTATTTTTTTTCTCTCGAATTCAGAATAGAAAGACAGTGATCTTTGAGCAGGATATAACAGGAATGAGAACCTGCCCACTGAACAAATTTTATTGTTTCCTTACCTGAAGTAAAGAACAAACAGTTTCCTATGGGAGATTGTGCTCCAGATTGTGCAAGAAAATATCCCTCTTTAGCATTTCTGGAGCAGCTCAATGGAGAGATGGACACAATTTCTCTGTAGACATCTTCATTTTGTGATGAGTCTGCAAGCAAGCAAGTTTGCAAGCAGACAAATTTGCATGGGTTTGTTTATGTATGCATGTCCTAATTGATACTAAAAAATTAATGGGCATGGGCCTGTGGCCCTTATTTATTTGAAAATTGAAGGGATGGACTCAAGACAGAATGTTTTCTCTTCTGCCTCACATACCTCAGCTGGCAGCAACACTTAACCTCAGATAGCAATAGGTCAATTATCAAAAATCACTTGAAGGCATGCTGTGTAATCAAGAGCTTCAGTATCAACATTTTGATTTGTTTTCAGTAAAATACATGTTTATTTCTGCTACCTGACAACAGTTGACACTGGTAAATTTCATGAATACTCTTAAGTTTCCAGCTAAACAGTACAATAGGGATTGCATTTATATTCCACTGCTATCCAAAAATTTGTAGCTGTCCTTCTGTGTGTAAACATAAGGCATGCCAACATAATAAAAAAAAAATTACTGATTAATAGACACTTTTTGTTCTATATTTGCAAAATATTATGGATAATGGTATAATTCTAACATATGCTCTCTTTTAATATTTTGGGAAAATGACTGCATGCATGCATCTGGAGTGCTAAGTGTCTCCATGCCCCTTCTGTAGGAGATCTGAGGTTACATTGCGAGATGATAAGTCCTGTGCTGTTCTCCGGCTGCTGATTGGATGCATTTGTGAGAACAAGGCACATCCCTAAAATTGTTGTATGCAAACAAGATCAATATGCACAAGTGTACAGAAACAGAATTTAATAAGAAAGAATATGAGTCAGCTCAACTTTTGATGCCAGATCAACCATGGCTTAGGTGTTTTTTCAGTAAGTTCCAGATATTCAAAATTCCATTACTTGGAAAATGGTGGTAAGAGTTGGAGATTCCTTCTGGAATCCTTTATTTTAGACCAGTGTATTTTTTTCTCATCACTCTATTTTTTTTGTTATTCACTGGTGAAATAGGCTAGGGTTGTTTTGTTTTTTGTTTTATTTTGTAATGGCTAACTGACTTCCAGCAGAAATACTTTTTTTCATCCTCCTTGGCATCAGTGTTGCAGAAACCAGAAATCCTTGCTGTTGAGTTTCAAAACATCATTAATGTAGAAAGACCTATAGACAACTATGCTTCATATACATAAGATATAAGCGTAACAATTTTTCTCTTTATTGAAAACATACAGTGCATCAAAAATTCAGAATTTTGTTTGAAAAGGTGAAAGAAATAGAATTTTCTTTATTATTTTTTTATTTACCTTACTCAAATTGCATTCTTTCTTTTTTGCACTAGTCTTTGGTGTATGAAATCTTCCACAGAATTCACTATTTCCAAACTTACTTTCAAAGTTAACTTATTTTCATTTGTCTGTGGACTAACACAGAAGCCTACCTATTTATAGTAGAAGTACATGCAAAAAGGAGTTTAGTCAGACACCTTATCAAACTTAAATAGACAACCTGATTTCAAAACTAAAAAACTTGTAACTTCTAAGAAAGTCAGTGAAGTATTTGAAAGATGGCTATTAGTATAACTTCTATTCCCTTCCTTAGCTTCCATTCACTTTGTGGTGTTCACTCAATACAGCCCACATGAAAATCCGAGATATGAAGATCCATGTGAGAATTCACATTTGTCAGTGAGGTAGCCTAGCCTCCTACCCACTTCCCACCTTAATCAAGGTCCACACAGTAAGTGTATCTTCCAAGGTTATTTCAGACTCCTGCTCTATTTTCCTGTCCTTTTCACTACCCATTCCCTGTCAAGGTGCACTCCCCAAAGCATCTTTTGCATCTGCAAAGACTGTCAATCGATTATTTTTCAAATTATTTTTCCTTTAGTATTTTTGTGATGAAATTTCAGGCTTGTAAGTAAGGAGAAAACAAACACATCCTGAATATCCCATACTTCCATCCTACAAATAGATTCTTTAGAATCTGACCATCAAGGGTGATATTTCTAAACAAGATAAATTGTTAATTCAGGGAGGAAAAAAAAAAATTTACTATAATTTTATTGTAAAGCTGCTTTTGATCTTTGAAAAACAGAGGTGACAAAGACTTCCACTGTTACATACTTTCAATTTGGAAAATCCTATAATTATCCACCTGAAAGAAATACAAAAGTTTTGATACTGTTTTAAAAGTTTTCATAAGACATTTAGGTGGCCTTTCAAAAGAAGTTAGAAGACCTCACTGCTGCTGTTTTAGAAGTGCTCTGGGCTGACATTTGTGCCAGAACTCAATACAAAAAACAAATGATAGCGAGAAATGCAAAGTCAAAAAAAGTACTTATTACTGTGAATATCATAGCCTTCTACCTAGCAAGGAAAGACTTGGAGTGAGGACTTGAAGGGGAGCCTGGAAAAGGCTCTGACATGAGGGACCCAGAGCTGTTCAGATGGGTGAAGAAAAGAGGACTTCTAGGTAACAACAGAAGTCACAGAACAGACATCAGTTGTTTAGTTACTTGAGGTTGATTAACCTAGAGCGACCTAATCCAAGAACAGAAATAACTTAAATATTTCATCAGTATTATTGCCTTTCTACGATTGCATGTTTTATTCCTGCTTACTTACTTTACTAGTCTTCCAATTTTCTTACATGAATGGCTGGAAGGGAGGGAAATTTAATAAAGCTGATAAAATATATAAGAAAGAATTATAAGAAATTATAGATTGGTGTTGGCCAAATATTGATATCTTCCAATATTTAATATCTAGCTTTATAATTTTTACTAAAAATTCCAGAATTTGCTAATGTAAACATTTGGTAATTACTTAGACATTGCTAGAAGTGTCCGAATTACACTACCAATATTGCATTTTTTTCATATGATTCTTCATGGTCTTACAAAAACGGTTTTTAAAAAGTGTTGCTTGTTAGCTGAAACACACTGTTCAGATAGAAAGAATAAACCCATAGGTAGAAGTTCATCCTATGTGAGCTGGGAAAGAGGAGGTGGGGTTTCTTCTTCCTGATTATTACAGCTCCCACATTAGTCCACCAGTATGAATGGGACAGCATCAGTGAGCTTCCATGCCCTTCCAGTTGAAATTTGCTACTTACAATTCCTGCCTGCACAATGTTAAAACTCATCAATTTATATTTTTTCCTTGGCATTTAGCTTCTGGAGGCGAGATGTCATGTAGAGATTTATAATGAGAAGCCTGTAGTCGTAATTAGGTTTGGAAGCACCTGACTGATGTCTCAACTTGAATGCATGCTCTATGGTTCAAAATGTTCCCAGACCACTTCTGGACTGCACAGCAGCTGAGTGCATTGCACATATCAGAGAACTGTCTGGAGAGCCCATCAGCCTACTGCAGTTCTCATGTCTAACTCCTTCACATGCAGGGGCAAAGGAAGGAAGCTGGGTCAAGGAGGATGCAAAGCAACAGATACAGAGGTACTTTGCTGAGCAACTGGGACCTGCTGAGAAGCTCAAAATTATTCTTGGTCCCCTGGCAAAACCTGGCCCCTCTGTAGCCCACATGAAAGCTCAGCTGCCTTCAGATCTAGAAGAGCCATGCCATGAATACTTTAGGTCAAGAAAGATTATTATACCAGAAAAATCAAATAGCATGTTTATTTCAAACAGCAGTCATACAGGACTGCTCTATATTCTAGAACTTTCGGTGTTATTTGGTTATAAAGTACTAAGAAGTTCAGAGTCACAAATATCAGTCACGATTATGCCTTCCATACAGGGGGAGAACACTCACCTGTGGGTGTTTCATGCCTTCACAGAATCACAAGATAGATGATGAAATCATAAAACCAGTTATGTGCATTCAGAACAAATAAAACATGAATTTTAGTGAGCTGTGAAAAGTAAAAGAACCACTTGGAATTAATGTAGGAATTAGTATTAAATCCACTCATTTAATCATGTGGCCCTTCAGCTCAGATTGTTAAAGGAACAATGTAGGGGATATTTTCCAGGGAAATGAAGCAGAATTCTTCAAGAGAGCATGCAGAGTGCATTTTTCTTTTTTTGCATTCCAGCATACAGGTGGCTGCATTTAGGCAGTGATAAAAGCAGAATAACTGCAAGGTAGTGCCTAGGGACAGTTTTGGACTGAGCTGCAGGAAACAGTGGCTCAGTTATCACATTCTCACTCACACATCATACGAATCTGTGAACAAATAAGTCTTGTCATCTGGTTAATGGACAAATTTATCCTTTATTTTGCACCATGCCTTCAAAGAGTTTTAAGCATGCAAACAATCCTCACAAGCTTGACATCTAGCATATGCTAAATCATTTCTCTGACAGTTGAGGTTCTTTACAAGAATCTAGCTCTGTGCTTGCATAACTTCCTTAAAAACATCTAGAATTGGTGCTTTTCTTATAGGACAATGATAAACATGTGAGTCAATAAGTCCCTGCAATTTATCATAATTCATTTCAATAAAGTGTGGAGAAGTTATATACAACTCTGTGTCCTCTGGTTATCAGATAAAACTAATATTATTGTTTGCCATAGTTTTAATAGTTAATATTCAGATGTTTTACTCTACTTAGGTCATGCCTACTGTCTTTTCCATATTCCATCTTCTAAAGGGCCTATATATTGAGAGAGTTTTTAAAAGTTTACAGACCATAGTTTGAAACTGTAATCTAAGAATGATCAGTTGAACCTTGCAGCTGCCATGAATATGTTCTTGAACCGCAAACACATTGTGTTTGTGTTCTTGAACTCCCTTGGTCTTCTGAAGTTGCTGCATTTTCTGTTTCAGTCAACCAGATACTGAAGTCCTTCCAGTTGACTTTTGAATGATTTTGACTAGGACCTTAATGCCCTGGTTGTTAATTTTCATTAAAATATTTCATCTATTTATAAACAAATATATAAATGCATACTTCAGTTTTGTACTCACAGCCTGACATACTGGGACATGAGTGTTGCCTCTAAAACATAAAACAGCAGAGAAGTCACTATGCCTGTCTCTGACCTGTAGTTGGCACTTCACAGCCTGCAGCTTATCTAGTCTATGATTGTTTTCAAAGCAATTTTAGTTCCATTCTCTTTTTAGAACTTCATAAAAAATATTTTACTTTAAAAATCCTAAGCTTTATACTATTCAATTAATTTTAGTTAAGCAATATTTTATAAATATTGCCTCATCTAATTTGAAGTGGAGAAAGGCTGAATGCCACCTATAAAATCAATATGAGTCTTTTATAAAGCAGAAATCTCATCAAAATTTGCAAGGTTGGAGCTTAGGGCATTTTGCTTGTTGTCCTCTTGGGGATTTTTTGGTTTTCATTTATGTTTTGGGGTGTTTTCTGTGTTTGTGGGGGTTATTTTTGTTTGGTTTGTTTCGGGTTTGGTTTTTTTTTCTTTTTTTTTTTGTTTGTTGTTGTTGTTGTTGTTTGGTTGGTTTGGGTTTTTTTTTCTGACCAGTATTAGTCAACCTTTAAAAAGTGAAGGAAAGCATCTGGCTCTTAAAAGGTGTTGTGGTCTTTTAGCAGTGATTCCCTGGGAACTTGGTGTCTTCTTGTCTGTGACAGGCTACCTGACCATAGACTGAGTAACAACACTTTAGATGCTCTGAATTTCTAGCTCCTCTGAAACATTTTTCATGCTGTGTGACTTCCTTTGTTTCAGATGTGAGGGTCTTTCACTGAGATGTAGAACAGAGAGCATGCAGTCCCACACCAATGCTATTAACTTTTTTTCTTAATTTTCTTTTTTTTAATATCATTTGCTTTTTGTCATCAAATGGAGAAGACACAAGTCACCAGAAGACCACCTGAATCCCCAGCATCCTTTTTAGCTTATTAGTTATTCATTCAAATTTTCTACTTCCCAGGAAGGTATCTCAACTATTCCATGTATTACAACAGTCCTAAAGCAAGGGAAGAAATATGAAATTCAGTCAAATACAAAACAATCAGCTGAGGTTAATTGCAAGTTAATGCCACAATTTTCACTTTAACATTATCTAAAGAAGGGCTCTGAGGAAAAAAAATCAGGAGAAACATAGAACACAAGTTATTATTTTCATGTGAATCCTTACAGAATTTTTTATGGTGGTCATGAAAGTCACACACATAGTAGCTAGCACTTCTGAAGAAGTTTTTACAAAAAGTCCTTTTTTTAAAAGAATGTTAATTTGCCATGCACCAGATGAAAAGAAAAATCTACTAAGAAATAAGGAATATCCATTATCAAGTGTATTATAGTTCTGAGCCTTCAGAAATCTTTTCTCTTTACTTTGACAAAAACATGTAAGGATTAAAGCACTCCCATTTGCTTTAGTCCTAACAACCACATTATGTAAGCAAATACATTGCTTTATTCAGCAGTACTCAGTGCATATTATGATATGACAAAACACAAGTTTATCATCTCCTTATCAGATTTGAGTGTCATCAGCACCAACATGCAAATGAAGTTAGTTGACTGGTTTAATATTATGGCCCTGTCTACACAGAAAGTATATCCCAATAATATGTTTATGTTGGCAGAGCTTTAGTAAAAAACCTGAAAATCCAAGTCTAGTTGATATTTTTTTTCCTAGTCTATAAAATGTTTAATACGTACTTAGGGGCTGGCATTTTCATATTACTGGAAAAATACTCCAAAGCTCACACATGTTGTCTTTTTCATGTACAGCAATTTTCAGGAGATAATTTTTCTAACATACTGCTAATTTGCAGGAACTCTGATTCTCTGGATGGTATGAAAACATGTAGCTGTGTGTCTCTTCATACACATATGTAGAAGAAAGAGGAGTCTGTGAGAAATATGGAATTTTTTTTTGCTTGTTTCCAGCATGTTATTATCAGACGAAACTCATTTTAATAAATAAAATTTTAGGATAATTCTTTCTGGATATGTTTAATATTCATTATTTAAAGCACATGATGGAAAACCTTCGGTTTTGACCTGAAAGCCTCAATGAAATGGTGAGAGGAGAGTAGCAGCAGCACTTAGCACACAGCAGTGCTAAGACATACAGCAAACTGTCATTCTGAGGTACTAATATAAAACTGTCCTACCAATAAAGTAAATGCTTTTTATGTCTAAATGGTTTCATTTCAATTAAATGTTAGAACAAATAATATGCCTTATGCCAATTATTTCTCTCTGTTTTATCCCTTCTCTCACTCCTAATTTCTTTCCCCTCTCACCTCTGCTACACATCTGCCCTACAATGAAAGTATCATTTTTTAAGATCAGGATTATTAGAAGTATTTATGCATATAAATGCCCATGAGTAATACAATCTGTGCTTCAGAGTCATTAGTAGGATTAGTCATTAACAGTGATTTATCCAATGTTATTAGGATAAGTCATTAACAGTTCTGACTTCTGTTTTTCAGAGAAAAAGAAATATTCAGTGAATGTGAGTAGCAAAGTGTTAGCAGAAGAAAACTTTTGAATAGGAAGTATGAAAAAAAGATTATTCGTAAGAAAGAACTTGTGTGAAATGTAACAGGTTGCAATTAGCTCTGGAGAGTGACAGAAAAAACACAAAAAGAGAGTCAAGAAAAGGCATGGAGAGAAAGTGGAAAAGAATAAGTCAGGAAAATATAGGAGGTTGCAGTAAATGCATTATTTTGAGGAATGAGAATAATTTTAAATTATCTTCTGAAAAGAATACAAATAGAGTCAAAGGGACAGTGGATGAAGGCAAAAGATTCTTACCTCTTAAAGCTGAAGAATATCCAGGTAAAACATAAATTTCAGTATGTATAGATATAATGAATGTTAAAATTATAATAGCTGGCATGGGACATGATGATATATATTAAATACAGAACTCTAAGGAGACAATTAGAAAAGTATCTATAAACCAAACACATAGGCAGGGTTTGCTGATCCCAAGAAGTTAGAGCAATAAAGTATTTATATCAAATTAAAGAAAAAGATTTCAAAAATTCAGGTAAGTTTAAAATATATATATATAATTTTTTTTTTCATTAAGAATTATTATTAAAAAAGCAGCAAAACATAGAGCTCCAAATACTTTTCTTTCAGTGACTTTCTGCAAAGAAAAAATCTGAGCAGGTTTTAGTTTGGTTTCCTTGGTTTGGGGCTTTTTGATTTTTTTTTTGTTTTGTTTTTTGTTTTTTAATTACTAAAAAATGTAAGTGGAATCAGGTCTTATGGGAGCTTTTGTAAAGCATGATGAGCTAAAAATTTGTTAAACTTTATTTCTGTGACAGGAAATCTTGATATGCTTAATGTTGCATTTTCATCATCACAGAGGTATTTAATCTGATAATTTTCGCTGTAGCCCTCTATTGGATAAAATTCCTAATGTGTAAAGAATTGTAAAGAATGCAGTTAGAAAGGTTGAGGATTGCAATGTCAGATGTATATTTATATAACAACTGAAAGCACTGGATGGAAAGAAAAAAGTAAAAGAAAACACTGCCAATTAAATATTCAGCTACTCTATCAGACAGAATAGAATGAAAATGACAATCATTATTCATAAAAGGCTTCAGGATTTGTCCAGGCAAGTATAGTGATGTTTTCCTTCACTTGACACAGCATGTCTGTTTCTGCAATGAGAAACACCTGCAAGTTCTAGGTTTTCCATTTATTCACTAAAGTAAAACAGTAAATCTAAAACCTACTCTGAAGACCCATGAGGTTTCTTTCCAGGACTTCAGTTTTTCGGTTACAATCCTTTTTAATCAGTGGGAACTCAATCTGTTGTTCTTTTCCATTCTAGATTATAAATATTCATGTTTATATTTTTTAATATATTTAGAAATTTGTTGTTCTGTTCAAATTAACATTCATATTTTTCAGCTTTTAAAGCATTTACTTACTCTGTCTCACAACACTAAATGATTAAGAAGTACAGAGTTGCCTGGTTTTATAGGATTTCTTTTCCTGGAGCAGTGGTGGTTGCACCTTTTCCTGGCAGATGCTGCTGCTGGTTGGGTTAGTACTGAGGGGATAACAGACCTGCAGCTGCTCACTGACCTCAGCTTACAAAGCAGCTCACAGTGGCAGAGAGGTCATGTGAACGACACCTAAGGGACATCTTACAGATCCTGATTTTGCTGGACAAAGATGCAGATATCGTGATCAGACAATATTGTGGCATCCAAGGACGCAGTAAAAATTCACTTTCTGTGAGTTTCAGCATTGTTCCAAAGAAGATTGTCACCATGAATTCATCATTTTAGGGCCCTCTTCCAACATTGTCACAGAAGCTTCCAAATGTGTGTCCTTGGACAGAGTCTGAGTCCTCTATCAGCAGTCTGGTACAGGCACATAAATTACCAGACCTTGTAATTAGATGCCTCTCTGTGTTACCTGTGAATCCATTCTGACCTTCAGGATAACATGAAAAGTTATTTACATTGTCTGAAATTTCAGGAAGAAGAAGGAGAGTCCCCTGTCCTTCTGGACAGCTGTGGATCAGGAGGTTCTTAGGAGTATCGTTGTGAGTCAGAACACAAATATGTGTGCTAAGACTCCCAACAGCTGCAGCAAGGGAGTTCCAAAATCCTCAACTGAAAAATCCTCACTGTAGCAACTGCTCTGTTTCTTGGAAAGGAAAGGAAAGTCCCAGGAAAGTAAAGCTCCAGGAAAGGAAAGGAAAGAGGAAAAGGAAAAGGAAAAGGAAAAGGAAAAGGAAAAGGAAAAGGAAAAGGAAAAGGAAAAGGAAAAGGAAAAGGAAAAGGAAAAGGAAAAGGAAAAGGAAAAGGAAAAGGAAAAGGAAAAGAAGACCATTAAGCTTCCCCCAGGAGACAAAAAAATCTGTTATTGCTCTACCACCATTAACAAACATTGAGTATTATTTAGAAAGAGTATTATTTATTATTGTATGCTATCTCTATGTAGGAAAAATTGGTCAGACTAAAAGAAAGAAATTTGCAAATAACAGCTTTAAATTATCAGAAAGTGATGCTGAATTGATTTTTGCAGAATCTTTCAGCATAACTACAGGCAGTGCTTGGGAGGCAAAATTAGATGTACTGGAGTAAAATACAAAACACATTGTAAATTCCTCACCCTTAGCATATTTAAATATTGGAATAAATAAAGCCAGAACATGATAGATTCTTCAAGCACAATGCTTGAAATGAAGCTACATGTCTTTCTAAATCATATGCTCTAGTTCCAGACAGAGCTATAGGCCCACGTTAAGCAGGTCAAACAGGATGACCATGGTGGCCTGTGTGTGCCTTGCATTCTACAAATAGATGAAAATGAAGTCATTAATTTCACTGTCACAACACGGTTACACCTTCAAACATGTTCTTTTACCTGTCAGTTGTTCCTTATTTATTTATTTATTTGGTTAGTTGTTTCAGTTTTTTTTTTTCTCTCCATAGCTGTCTTTCTTGGAACTTCATTGTACAGATTGGTCATTAACTGTGATGGAAATGCCAATGTTTCCATGGAAACCTCTGTCCACTACAGAATATACTAGAGCAATATTTGAACCATTTGTCGATTTGATTAATTATGTCTTTGTGCTGAAGGCAGCTTGGCTAGATTGTCTCATCACATATTAGAGAAGCTACTGCTCTAACAAATGGAGCTATTGTTTTGGGTCTATTCATCTTGGTACATCCCTGAGAGCTGATAGACATGTCAACAAAACGACTGTCACTTAATGAGCTGCAGCTTGTCAGAACTGTTTAGGGCTTCATGCTAGGCGCAAACTACTGTCATGACAGCTTCAGTTATTATGGCAATGAGTAGGATGTCCATAAAAGAGTCTATAGAAAAGAATGACCCTGGTTTTGATATCACGTAGTTCACAATTATCAGCTATATATACACTATGTGATAGATTAATAATAGATTCCAAAGCTCCGAGACAATTAACTGATGAACTACTTCTTCAGTCACAAAGAACGTATAAAATATTTTCCCTAATCTCTTTAGCTGCTTTTCAGTAAATAGAGAAAACAAAACCTGAAAAACCAAACAAAACAAAACAGAATCTCACAGAAAATATCAGCTAGTAATTGCTTGTAATTTTACTTTGTGGGTAAATCATAGATATTGCAGCTTTCTGTAGCGAGGTAATTTCCATCTAAATTATATTTTTTTAAAAACTTTCATGCTACCTATTGCCTGTATTGAAAATCTGCTAGGAATGACAAACAATCTAAATGCCATATGCATGGCTTAGAAGGCACATTTTTTTCTTAAACAATATTATGTAAATCTACACAGAATTTACTCTGGTTCTTGCTCAATTTGCATCATCATTTTTGCAATTTTTGTGGACACATCTGTCACTGTGTTGTTTACATTAGTGCATATCCAGCTCTAAAATGTAAGCAGCTTTGGCAGTTTGGGATAATGTCCTACACATACCTGCTTATTTCTGGCAATGAGTTTCATATATTTTGAGTAATAGTGGAAATATTAGAAATCTGTATTGGTTTTCACAGTGGCCTAGAACTTCACCTACAGAAATGTGAACTTCTCAACTGGGAAACATATTCAAAATCAACAAAACATGCACTAAGCTTTCTCAAACCAGAAGCTAATTATGAAAATCAAGATAGACTTTCTACATATTTAAAAAATGTAGATTTATAATTTTCATTCTTAGATGCTACATTCAATTAACAAACATTAAGAGCCACTGTATATGTCATTTGCTTTAAATATTTCCCTGTGCAGCATCAGTGATTAAGCTGTGTCCCTAATAATCACAGATGGAAGTCAGCACCCTGTAGCTACCAACAGCCACATTTAATCAGTTAATAACTGTGGATTAAACTTAATTCAGATTAATTTGTATTAGTATAGAATTTGTAACTCAATTGCTTTCATATTAATTTACATGTTGTCTAGACATGACATCACATTGACTCTTTGTTTGGCCCAAACACTAATTATGAACCATGTAGCTAATGGATGCAAAACTTGCAGTTTAGAAGCAAAACAGAATTTCTGACTACACCATACTGAGGATAGTTCAATATTACAGTTTAGAGTTGCAGGCTGGGCATTGCCTGGGAATGGCAGTCCTTCATTTGCACTTCAACCTTCTTTAACAATGTATTTTGTTCATACATGAAGAATGTGGCTACTGGAAAACAAAATTACTACCCTACATCAAAAATTGTTAGCCTCAAATTTTTCTGGGAAGTTCAAAGAGGCAAATGAAGGATTTAAAAAACTTAAATTGGCTTAAAGCCAAGCCAAGCTAAGCCATGACAAGCCAAGCCAGGAGTAAAGCCAAACCAAGCCAAACCACAGCAAGCAAAGGAGAAAACCACATCAGAAGAAGGGGAAAAAACATCCCCTGCTAACATTAATAATTGTTGTGGTACAAACTGGACTGAACCACTGCCAAGGTTATTTTATCATTTATAATTGTATCTGTTCTGGGGTGCCTTTCACATGAACCTGAGCTCAGTTATCATTTCTTGTCATAGCACTCAACTTTCAAAGAATTTTTTCAGGTAAGAGAAAAATAGTAAAAAAAAAAAATCCTTGGAATTAATTACCATGATATTTAATTTCCAATTATTTTGGTTTAACTAGATTACATGTCTATATATACACATACATAAGGTTCAAGTTAACTTGAGATAAACCTTACAGATAGTGTATTCAAACTTTTTTTTTTTGCCCATATGTAAAATAGCACTTTTAAAACATATGAAAAAAAAGAAAATCACTCATTTATTACCTTGAAATTTTCATGAGTGATAATGGGAATAGTAAAATTATTTTAAAAAGGAGGTGATGTATATTACCCTGAACATTTGACTTTAAATTTTAATTTGTCTGTAGAACCCTCATAAAAACCACCAAACCACCCTGGATTAATGCTTCAAACAAACAGCAAATAAACCCCTCAGATTAGGAGGCAGTGTTTATAACTCTGAGCTGAGACTTTGCTATTCCCATCTACCTATTTATTTCAATGGTGGTCAACAAAGGTAATAACTGAGCAAGAAAAGTAAGGCCAAACACATTTTGGGTTGTTTGTTGATTTTTATTTTTTTTTTTTAATAATCTGAATATTCTCCATATAGTTTACATGATTTGAACAAAAAAAAAAAAAAAAACCCACAGTCTTTATGGTCCAAAATAGCTCACATAGATGCTATCCTGCGATAGATGATATAAGGAAATCTATTACTCCGGCATAATTTTTAACCTGCTGTATAAATAATGTTTGACTGGCTCGTCTGCGGGGTCGCAGTGTCACCTAGCGGCCCCGGCTGCTGCCTGGCCGCCGGTTCCCGCGGCAGGCCGCTCTCGCAGGCGCTCTCTGCTACGGTAGGCGCGGAGGCGCGGCGCAGCGCCGGCAGCACGGCAGGGCGGCACGGCAGGGCAGGGCAGCAGGGCAGGGCAGCACTGCAGGGCAGGGCACCGCGGCGCTCCCCGCGCATCCTGCGCAGGGATGCAGCTCCAAACAAGCCCCGCCGCAATTCACGCCGCAGCTCGGCGGCGCCGGGAGGCAGCGCTTTGCGCCCGCACCCGCAAAAACTGCGGGCAGCGCACCGGCAAACTGAGGAGCTGCCCTGCTACCAAATGCACCTGAGGCTCCAGCTGTCTGGAACAGCAAAGGACATTTTTCATTTATGACTTACTGTCACAGGCACATGAAAGTATAGGAGAGGTGAACGGGACACACGGAAAAAGGTAATTTCAACATGTAAGGTCTGTCTTTATAAGATATTTTATTTTCATAAGTAAATGACTAAATTAGTATTTACCAATGAAGTAGTTACAAGATTATAGAGCTAAACTCAGACACTAAAGAAATATCTCCTTTATAGACATAATGAAAAAAAAAAATCCTTAAAAAATTATAAAATGAAATAATTATTTTAATCTAAAATGCTTTTATTAGCTATGAACCTAAAGAAATAGAAACTTTATAGTACAGATGAGTGAAAAGACTTGAATCTTCTTTCTTCATATCATAAATGAGCTAAGCATCAATTAAACATTTGTAAATAAATAATGTCTCCCTGAAAAGTTTTACAAAAATGACACAAAATACTAGAACTCAAAATTATTTCAATGAATATCTGTATTCGAGGCTAATGTTAAACAATTGAAAAAAAAAAAAAAAAAAAAACAGGAACACATAAAGTGACCTCTGTAAAATTAAGACCAACAAAATCAGATTGACACTTTAGCATGCTGGCATTTTAAAATTTCTTTCTGTAAGCAAATAAAACTGTACATCATCACTCAATTCGATACACTTATATATTTCCAATAAAGTAGTTCACAGTCCCTGATTTTTAAACTAAAAACCCCAGCCAAATGGAACAAATCCAGCCAGAAATTTTTAGACCTATGCAGAAGACAGATAGTACAAATCACAGTGTTCCATACACTTCTGAAGACTATAAGTGCCAATTTCCCCTATATTAAGAGCTCCTGAAGTTTTCAGAGAGGCTATTTACAGCTAACTGTACATATTGACGTTGAAATAAAAGTCCACCAAGCAATTGCTAAACTAATACACCTAAAAGATCCTAATGTTGCCAGTTATGATCTTGGCAATTTAACTGTGTGTTTCAGCAGCCTCAATAGATTCAGAAGTACAATAATGTTGGAACATTTCTCAGCATCCTGTTTCTTTCTTGCATATAGTCAACACAACAGGAGAGTAAGCAGCTTCTACATGATTAATTAAATGTGAGAAAAGATGTCTAGATGCTACTGAAGTGCTCTGAAAATGTAATTTATTTACTGCCTTTACTTCTGCTTTTTATATGGATGATATCAAGTATGTATCTCACTTTGCAGTTGTCTGGTCTTAGCATCTGCTAATGGTATGGTATAAATATAATTAGTTACATTAAAATAAGTGTATTTCTTTAACAACTTTATAAATTAAAAGTATGGGGAAAACCTCTAGCTTGACATTGACATCATTGCTTGGAAATATTTATATTTCCAGCTCTTTATAAAAGCCTGAAACAAAAGAACTCACATGTTCCCAATTTCCCACCAATCTCATTGCTACGGGTCTTGGCAGTGATCAAGACATAGTAAGTTATACCCAGCTGCTAAGGCCGGGTTGTGGTCAGAAAACACACCCTGCACTAGCCAAAGGAAGCAGTGGATTGAAGGGCAAAGCCAAGAACATAGTGCAATCATATTGGAAGCAGTATGAGAGGAGGGACCACAAAGTGAGGATCCAAACTGAATATGCTGGACACCAGAATTTTTTGAATTCTCTCCGACAAAATCCTTTGAAAACTAAAGCTTGAAAAGACCAGAGCTTTGATAATTTGCTTTAATCCAAAGAAGCTGGTAAAATCTTCACGCAGGTAACACCAGTCAGATTCACAACAACACACAACAGCACACATGGCATCTGGGGAAGACGGCTGTGGGAACAACTATCTTAATTCTGCAAGGAATGCCTGAGATTGCAATATCTTGACTCATCAACAAGGAATGTCTGAAGTGAGAGTGTCTGACTGTAGATTCCTTGAAAAAAAATTTTGAAGAGCTATGGCAGTAGAAGTTGTCTCTGGGAAATGTAAATCTTTATTTCAACTTTTGCTGGGATGTAACAATTTCATTTGTTTCTCATCAATCCAGTCTACAATACCTATATTCTGGCAATACAGCCATCTTCAGTCTGCAGTGTCATTCCTCAGCTGGAGAAAGCTGAAAAGCTGATGGTGAACAAAAAACCATAGGCACACATTTTGAAATAACAGGGAAGAAGTTTGTTCTTGGAGGCAGCATGGCATATATTCTCACTGTAAAAGTATACAGTCTGCCCATGATACAAGGACTTGCAGAAGTTTGCTATAGTAGGATTGTTTATTACCCTTCTTCACTGGTTTGTCATCTTTTCCACACTATGCCAGTGGCAGTAAAACACGGAGCAGATGTCCAGGCTTAACTGACATTAGCGAGAAACTGAGCACTGAAATCAACTCCACCAGGGCTTCTAATTACATCTTCAGAGCTCTGCCACTGGCATGGGAAGGGTCTCACGAATGCATTTCTGAGAAAACTGCCATGGAGAGAAGAGGAACACAAAGACAGAAGCAGCCTTGAACAGAAGGAGCCCTACAAGTTAAGCTTTGCAGGTTTATAAGCTTTGTGTCATAGAACCTGTGTGCTTTTCCCAGCACACAGGTTATATGACGCATGAGCTGGCACAGGGACTCTTCTGGGGCAAAGCAAATCTGATTGCAGCTAAGCATATTCTGCTGCCCAAAGCCCAGATAGACACAGATACACATCCCTGTCATGATGGATCTGCACAGCTTCTGCGAGCCCTGCACCTCAGCCCATGCAGTGAAAACCATCAAGAAACAGAACCTCCACTCTGGTGGAGAATTTCTGCACTGAGATACAGCCACTGTCTCGGTAAGGATGGGTATCATTGGATTGCTTTCCTGGTCTCTTCATCTGCATATCTGCAGGGGAGTACAATACCTGAGTTCTGCCTGTTCCAAGAGAATACTCTATATTCAAACAAGTAAACATTAAAAAGCAACTGCTTAGGTCCCTGTGACAATTGTTACATTTAGTAACTGCACTCTTCGCAGGTATCTGTACTTGCTAGCTTCACTTGGAAAGTTCCCCATTGGTTAACATTGTTAAACCCTCATTTTGTTCCCAATCTCTCATGAAAAAGCTCATCTGACATCTTTCAGATCAGGGACTAGTTTGAAGGTCTCACATGAAAACTCTGACTCTCTCCACAGGCCTAACTAAATCTGTGACCAGAAGGGAGTGGCATTTAGTCTTCTTCAAAATGAGAACGTGATGCGGTTTGGGTTTGGAGTTTTGGGAGTTAGGGGTTTTGTTTGCTTGTTTGTTTGTTTTCCCTCTGGAACATGAAATCACATCATATTTTTATTTCTTTGTTATCTTTTGAAAAACAATGCTTTGATTTCCTATTGACAAGTGATCTGAATTTGATTACAGTTCAGCTGCAAAACAGTTATTTGAATGCAGAGAGATATGAAATCCAACTGGCGTTTGACATTTCCTAACTGATGAATGATTTAGAGCATTATTTCCCAGGAGTACTATCCACCACACACAAGCTATTCTGGCACAGATGCTTCTAGTAAGTGCTCTCAGAATTGCACTGTTCTGTGTAAAACATGATCAGAATCATGCTATAAACATGATCAGAATCTCCGACTGTGGTGATTCCCACTCCTAGATCGTCACCCCAACAATTAAGTTAAAAACCTTTTAGGCCTCTTCCTCTTGCTCAGGGTCCCCAAATGTGTTTCACTTCATAGCAAAGTTTAAAGAATTTCTCTCTGAGGATACTCAGAGATCCATGGGAGATGGTGTTTGCCCCAGTAAACAGAGGTCTCGAACCCTGCTCTGAATTACAGTAAATTTGCACTTTGGCCTCCCACCTTATCTGTACTTCGTTGAACCTTTTCAGAGTACCACTTAAACATCAGATTTCATTTACATTTATATATATGGTACTTGCCTTTTCAGAATCTTTTCCCTCTTTGTTCCCCTCTCTACAGAAAATATTCCCTTGATTACATTTCCATCAGCAAACAAGCTTTTACACTCTTTAGCATGCTATCAATCTTCTTGTATAGAACTTCACTTCTTACTTGAGGTTCTCATGTGTGCAGTAAAAATAAATCCCAAAATATGTTTTTTATTCATTTGAAACACAATACACATACATTTACAGATGTAAATAGACACAGAGACACACATTTTTGCAATCAAGTTTTCATGGTTGCATCTTAAACAAAAAATGCATAAAAATATACCCAAAATAACCTTTTGAATTGGTGACAATTGAATTATTTTCACAATGAGCAAAATGCAACTCACCAAGATGGAAAGAGCTGCCTTAGTATTAAGGACTTTTTGTTTTGTTATAAAAAGGGTGTATAGACGCGATAAATTTTTTAAATTGTGAAATATATATAATTTTTATCTGTCATACAATTTTTTTCTGAGGAAGCTGTGTGGCAAATACAATCTTAACTCTGTGTCAAAAGTACATTTTATCACTTTCTACTCTGATATTTCAAAAAGGTATTTCAGGGAGAATAACCTGTATTTATGTTCCTGACTTTCTCCAGCCAAGTGTCTTGCTTTCAAATTCAATATATGACCAGCCTAACCAAAGAAATCCTGTGGGATTTACACATGGTAGTAGATTAGTACTTTGGCTGATTTTCTAACAAATGTACAAGGTACAGGAAGACTGAAGGAAGCTTTCCTTTGTAGTTCTGGGAAGGAGGTTGGGAGGCCATGGAGAGAGAAGGGGAGGAAAGACCACAGACTCTGTGTTTGGATTTCCTTTTTCACCACCAAGTATAGCAACAGGGGAAAAGACTTTAAATGACCTTGAGCACAAACTGGCAGGTATGGGAGACAGAGGATCCTTTTGCTCACATCTTGTACAGTAAAATATCTGTTATGTCTCTCCCATAGCTGTGAATGACAACTTTGATCATCATTATATTATCTTGGCAGAGAAATAATCTAACCTCAATCCTTAAACTTTGCTCTTACACTGTGCACATTTTCCCAATGCTGTCTAAATATAAGAACCTCGCTACACTGTATTTAATAGAGTACATTAATTAAATCAACTCTTCTTCTGACAGAAATGTTAAGAATCAATCAAGAGCCATTTGATTTTCCTTATATTAACATATAATTTTCTCACATAAGTTATTGAAGCTAAGTTTCTAAAGAGTTTTCATCTACTTTGAAATCATGATTAAAATATTTCACTAACAGGAACATTCTCCTATTGGTTTGTTGATGGATCTTCAAGGATATTCTGGGTTAGGGTAACTGTTTCTACCAATAGCATAGATTTCAAAACATGGACAGAAATGATCATGTATTAATTCATGTTACAGGAAGCATAATCTGTTATAATTAAGGCTGTATAATGCTTTTCATTAAACATCATGATTTATATATCTTGGTCAGACTTCAGGGATTAAAACTGTCTGTGCTGAGTATCTGCATCACACAGATTTTATCTCACTGTCGGCAAAACCAGATCAGTAATTTCTCAAAACAAAATTAGGAAACAGATCCTTCAGTTTAGACAATTTCAGGTGTGTTTTGAAACAAAAAATAGATGTATGCTTTGGGAAGGACTCAGCTATGCTTCCGAAGGTCACAGGAACATAAGTCTAGCTCTCTAGCAATTTTTATCTCTATTAAGCAGGTAAATATTTGAAAATATCTTCCTCAAAATTTGGTCTCCTACTTGAAGTCCACCCCACTGATGTGCAATTGAAATCCTTCGTGTAAGAAATTAGGAAAAAAGTGCCTGCCTGGCTGGTGGTAGACTATACTGAGGAAGTCATCATCAGTTCCCTGGAGAGTGGCAGTTTCCATCTCAACATAAGGTTTTACATTGACAAACTGTATTCTTATGAGTCACCAGTAATAGTGAAAATTTCTTCCATTTTCTCTGCAGAAAATACATTCCACGAAGTGATGAAATTTTCAAGGATCACTCTTCAGAAATCTCTTGCCCTATCTCAATGCACAGGTATGATTTACACTATGTAAAGGTAAATAAAAAACTTTTGAAACCTCTGTCAATTAATATAGCAGAAATTTCCATTATAAATAAAAAATACCAAAAAAAAGGAAGGAAGGAACACAGCAATTCAAAATACTTCATATGCCAGTTGTTGAATCCATCAATAGCTTGACAAAGAAATTACTTCTACATTGAACTGTCATCATGAGGTTCAAAACATGCCAAGAAAGCACAACAATCTTAGTAAAACTTAGTAAGACAAAGAATGTAGTATTATTTTTTATGCAGCACTAACTCAAGAATACACTCATATCTGACTTTCTTCTACAAAAAGGTTTCAATGAGATAGAAAGCATGCAAAATTTTAGAGAAGTTAACATGGTACACTCCATACAATGTAAATAGAAAAACCTTGAAAAAGAGATATGAGAAAAAGATATCAAAATTAAGTGGCAAAGAAATAAGATAGACTGGTCAATTGGTCAATTGAGTGGTTTTTGCCTTAGAATGGCAAAAACCACTCTTGGCACAATGGATTTTAAAATTCAAAAATCCTGATGTCCTGTCAGACAACCAGACCGTTTCTTACTGTTTCAAATAAAGGCTCTTTCAAACAAAATTCTTTGAATTTTCTGAGCAGTAGTTCTCCAAGGTAAAAGTAATTCTCACAGTGAACTCCAGTTTATTAAACAAAACTTTCTAGTCTCTTCTATCTTACGTTGCAGAAGAACTTCCTGAAACTTAGGCTTGTTGCTAGCAGATACTGCTTGTTTCTTTACAGATACTGCCAATGAAATAGACAAAATACTGATTTTCAGGAAGTTACAGAATCAAATGGCTCTACAAAACCATTTACAAGTTATCTAATTATGCTCAGCTAGGCTTACTATTTCCGTCTTGGGAATCTTAGATTGGTGCTTATTAATTTTAGCCTAAATGCTCATTTAAAATACCCCAGACAAATAAGAGGGGGGATGAAGGGTATTTGTGTGGTCAGGAAGCTGGGGGCTTAAACTTAGAATCACCCCAAAAAAATGGTGTGTTGACAGAAGAAATGCAGCTTAGGTATCAATGGGTTAATGCAGTCACCAACAAGGAAGTCACTAAAGCTCTATCTGATGTGCTCAAAGAGATGGTGGATGTTACATGAGGAAACTTAATGCATAGGTTGAGTCTTGCACCAAATGACCCAGAAGCTCCCTCCAACTATAAGCTCTATGAACTGTGAAAATTGTAATAAGTGGTGGCACTTGTGGAATTCCTTCCTGCCATGAAGGATAAATTATTATATAAAGGCTGTCACACGCGATACATCATCTACAAATTTTTTGAGTTCCTACTGCAGCTGCCATTTGGGAAAAAAGCCCCGCCAGACCAACAAAGAAGACTTCTCTTAAAATACATAAAAAAAACATAGAGCTACTTGGCATGACAGAAATTCATCCTGAGCCTCTCTACAAGTGCCATTGTCTTTGTTGTATTTGCAGTTGGTGATGTGAACATCCATAGGACACCAAACTCAGGAGAGAAAAGCCATTCTACAGTTAAGTGGAAAAGTATTCCAGGCAAGATTTGCTTCATTCTACTTACTAAAAGGTACTAAAAAGAGGACTGGGTTAACCCTGAGATTTTGGTCTGTTTCTCATAACTGCCAAATTAAAGAAGATGATATAATCTAGATGACAAGTCCTTGAATTCAGCAACAGTTTAAAAATGTCAACGCATTTATCAAATATTATCCAACAGAATCTTAAGGATGGAACAGAATTCAGAAGCTGCAACCACTAATGTTTCAGCTCACTTGTTCCCAGTTTTCCCCTCCTACTGCACCATCAATGCCATACTGTTTTATTTTGCAAGAAGACTACAACACAGACAAATATTGAACCAGTCTTTAATATTTTCTCTGTTAAATAGTATCTTAACTAAAGAAAGAACAATGCAATGACCTGATACCCATGTAAGATTTCTTAGGTGTTGTACTGAAATGAAAATTGCTACCTGACCTTTACACTGTTATTGCAACTCCTGGTCGCATATACTTTCATCATAGTGACGGAGCATTCTTTACAGTCATTCTTTCCGTAATGTAATTTTTCAAATTCATTAAGAATAAGGTAATGCAAATCTGATGTCTGACAAAAGGGCAGGCTTGTTATTCTAGAGAGAAGCAACAAAGTTTGCAGTGGTTTATCAGCATTCAATAAAATGATTTATCTATTGCTCTATTAAGATAAAATAATAGATTTTATCTACCATTAAATTCCACTGATAATGTAGAAAATAGTCTTTAAAATATGCTTTGTCTTAACAAGCTCCTTCAGCAGCAGATTTATATGATTTTCAACAATTTAATTATTCTCTACATGCACATATAGTCAACCTCGTATATAATATATAATTGTGTATTTTATGTATTAGCGTGCAAAATTATTTGTATATATAATTTTGCTCAAATTAGCAATTAAGTTTCCAATACTTAGAGAAAAGGAAAATTTTAAAAATTATGATCAGAATCATTCTGATTTCTCACTCCTATTGTCCATAATTGTTGGGGTTTTTGTACAGCATGTGCTATGGATAAGAAAACCTGAGTTAATGACATATATTCTTTACTTTTCTGGGCAGTTGTTTTTTTATAACGTTTATAATTTTATGCAACTAAAAAAAAAACATTTTGAATTGAGAAAAAGTAAAAAATTAGTAGGATAGTATATTTTTAAACTATTTCTTTTTGCTCACTTGAAAGTATTACAAGAGAGACATATACTGTCTTCTTTATTAAAGGAAAGAGCACAGCTCAACCTTTTCTGATGACTGAAACTGAAAGATAAGACAAAATATTATATTTAGAGCTCATGTTTAATGTTTTACAGACATCAGTGGGCACCATATTGACAATGCTGTCATAAATTAAGTGTCTGAAGGTCATTATTTATGCAAAAAAATAATTGCACTGACAACCAATTTTCAGTCTTCTTTTAATTACTGTTAAGCATTTTTAATATTGATTGGTGTAGCTGTAAGAAGTAAAAAATAAAATATGTAAGAAAAATTATTTGGTTTTGATTGGTGCCAGTAGTTCAAAATTGTATTAATGGAAAATCCATAGAAGTATCAGAGTGTTTTTATCTTTGAATAAGTACTTATAAAATGCTCCAGCAAAACCAACCAGCCAATAAAACCACAAAAATGCAAGGGTATAATCTGGAATTTCACCATTAAAATCAGAAATTAAGTTGGCAAGACATCCCCAAATGTCCTTCTATCTCTTCATTTCACTCATTCATGTTTTTTCACTCCTATTTCTTTTGAATTTAATTGAGATTTTATCTTTTTTTTTCTATTCTCTCTTCTCAAAAGAAACAGCTTCTTATTTTTCTCTTCCTTTCTGTATATTTCTTCTATTTTCTGGTTCTCTCACTCTTTACATCCCCCTTGTTTCACATTTCTGCCATTCCACCACCCTCTAACACTTTTCACTACCCTGTTATGCACACACAAAGTACCTAAACAGACATTTCAGGATTGTTGCTGTAAGCTGTCAAGTTATCCTTTACCATACCCAGAGTGCAAGCACTCATGGTATGTAATTTTAAATGGAAATTCTTCTTGAGAAAACATAATCCAAACATGCATTGACTATAATTGTGAGCCAGTGGGGAAATTTTTTTCATTGTTTATTCTACAGTGGTCATCATATGGTGTATCTCTTTCCATTAACTAATGTACCTAGCAGGAAATAGCCCCTTTTTTCATCTCTAATTATTAAGTTCACTAATCTGCATATTAACCATAATTTATGCAATATATATATTTTATCCTCTGCATAATATGACTCAATCACTCTCTCATATTTCTAGTGGTACACAACAAAAAGCCTTCATGATAGCAAAATTATATCTTGGGTTTACAGCTTCTATCATATCACTTAGCAACTAGTAATGTTTTGTCGGAACTCAGGACATTCCTTTGGGAGTCCGGAGTTTCCTGGGACCCTTGCCAGGGGGCTCGGAGACCCTGGCACACAGCCCAGAACACCAGCATGTTCGATTACGAACCACGGAACAACTTGTCACCTTTATAGAAAGACATAAAAGCCACAATAGTGTAAATAGTGTAAGAATAAAATAATTACAGAGTCTAAATGTAGGTTTTAGGATTTTTGGTATAGGGGTTTCTGGTGACAAGATGGAGGGATTTGGGCGTGTCTAGCCTTTCTTCTTCTTCTCTGTCTCCATCTTGTCTGGTGATGTCAGCACTTTTAGATTGGTCTAAAGTAGAAACTCACTGTCTAATATAGATGATAGGTATTGGAAAATAACTGTAAATATTGTACACGTAGTTTGTAGTATATAAAGTTAACACCGCCCTGGGGGTGGGGGAGTGCCTCTGGCTGTCCTGCCAAACAGATCTCGGCTGGACAGAGAGAAAGAACTTTATAGATAAGATGCAATAAACAATCTTGAGACCGAAAAAATGAAGAGCCCTGACTTCTTCTTCAAGCACCGGGCTGGGAAAAGAAACTTTCGAACTTTTCTCGGGGTCACTCTGACCAGCTAGAAAGAGAGACCCCGGCAACTGGCGTTCCCTGTGTGGGCTCGAAGAAAGATGCGGCAATGTTCAAAAAACAGTGGTTTTCCCTATAAACCTTCTTGTACTCCATGATCAAAAGAGCCAGCTGATTTTACCCACTCTTCATCTGTTGGTGCTCAATACATCTGTATAGTTATTGCCATACTGCAAGGTGAAAGACACTGTAGAAAACAAACATGCAAAATGGACAATAATAGAGCAGAAAAGATGAATAAAGCAACAACAAAAAAATGTACCAGATTAAACTGCCTTTTCTAACAGTATCAAATGAATATTGCACTTCCAGTCATCCACAGCATTCAGTCACCATTCTAGGACTGCTAATCTGCAGGAAAGCAGGATTAAAGTCTTAACATGTGGTAGAACCCATACAAAATACATTATTTATTTGAAGCAAAGTACGCCAGTATTTCACATGGTAAATTAAAACTTGTCATTTGAAAAATAATGCAGTACTGAAGTAGAAAATGTAGCAGAGAATGATGTACCAGCCTTATTGCAAGATCTTATGACATTAAGAATTTTTTCCACAGAGCTAAGCAGTTATCTTTTTAATGGCACAAGGGCCCTTTAAACTTGTCTAAATGATATTTATGGAATTGATATTCTATTTAAGCTACAAAAAAAAAATTAATTTTCTCCTAAATAATAATGTTTTCTGGATCTCTACCAACTTCTTTTTTGCTTCTTAAAGCATATTTTAAGATTCAAAGAAAGTTTGCTATTTATCTGTTGCTAGCTATTCACTGTGAACTATGACCTACAGAAGACCTGGGCAATCTGCAGTCCACCAATATAATCCTCTTCCTCTTCCAAGCTCCTCACTGGGGAATATTCTTCTCTTCTGGCTATTTGGTTGGCTAGATGAGCTACTACAGTTACAAACTACTCTCAGGTTTTGAGTTTTTTCCTTTCAATGTGTCCGGTTCTGATTCATATATGTGGATGGTATGGTCACTCCAGCCATGTCCAGTTTAGAGAAAAATATATAACATACTGTCTTCTTTAAATTCTAAATAAAGCAGAAAATAATGCATACAAATAATATTTAAAAATCCCTCAAGTTACAGGTTTTATCTTGCCATTCTAATCTGTTCAGGTCCTGTTCTGTCAGGAAATATAGGGACAGAAATGTAATGATTTTCCTGCACAATTTTTGAATCATAAATAATGTGCCATCAAATGCATATGCCAATGTTCAATTTAATATTTTATTTTATAACAAAAAATAATTAATTATGTCATTGATCTGTTTTCAAATTCTCTGAAAACTGTCCTTTTCCACACATGGTCTTTTTAAAATTAATCAAAATATAGATATTTTCATGTCTTTTTGCATTTTCTTCAAGTAAAAAAATTAAAGGCAATGATATATATTATGTGTTTGTTCAATTTCACTTGGAAAAATTAGGTCTGTAGTCATAAACTCATATGATCCCATTTGAACACTGAACATTTGAAAAACAACTTTTTATGCAAAATAGATAGAATATTTTAAACTGCTGAAGGTATATACATTGCACAGCTAACAATAGTACCACTATTTTAGATAAGATACAGGGCAAGAACACCAGTATATTATGTACAAAGCTTTAATTTTCACTTAGATTAAAAATTGAAAAGAACAGCAATTCCTAGCTTTACAAATATAGATTGGCATGTTTTTAACTACAAGTTGTAGATATGTCTTAATTTTAAAACTTGTACAAACAAGAATTTCTGGCTGTAAATCTGTGTTATCAGTGATTCTTGGAACCAGGTTAAGAAATTCAGTTTGTTCTTATGTGCTCACTGAGTGCAATCCAGCTGGGTTGGATTCTTTAGTGCTATAATTTAGTAAGTCTTATTCCATCTTGACTCTCTTTGAAGCCATAATAAACTTTCAGAGAGACATTTAAACCCTGTATACTTTGTATACTATGTACAAAGACTTTGTGAATCTGAATCATTATGTAAATATAAATATCTTTAAATAAATGTAGTTTTCTCTGATTCTATTTAATTCCCAGTCAGAACTTTGGTTGATTGTCAATTGTAACATAAACATATAAGGTCAAGTTTTATTTCTCACTGATAGTGCTAAAATATAATCAAGATAATTTTTAGAAATCTGGTAGAAGTATTTTCTCCCAGGCAGAATATTTTTATGCAGGCTTCAGCCTGAAGCAGATTTTTCATGGCAGATTTCTCAAAACAGAAATTTCTAAGAGAACTGCTGACATAACCTTCACTCCTACATAGTAGTGTGAACTTGCCACCGTAATAATTAAGCAATTAGGCATGACAGAGATCATGAGTTTCCTGAGATAATCACACCCCTGGGGTATTAGAAGTCATGATCCAGAGATAAGTGGTTTTAATCCCCCAAGGGTGTGATTATCTTATGATAACCACACCCCCTGGAGGAAATTTATAAGTCGCATAAAAATCTTCAGTGTACAGTAAAAAGTGCTGGTATTGCAAAAAAAGTCTGGATATAGAGAGTGCTATGTAGCTTCCTTAAATTAAGGAAGAATTGCAATACACAACAGTAATTCATCAATTTCCCTTCAATCCAATGCATTTTACTGGAAAGAATATCTAAGAACATCGGATGGGGCAACCATGGATATGTCTACAGACTGGGAAGCTGAAAAACAGTGTCATGGAAAAGGACCTGGGGGTCCTGGTCAGCGGCAAGTTGAACATGAGCCAGCAGTGCCCTGGCAGCCAGGAGGGCCAAGTGTATCCTGAGGGGCATCAGGGACAGCATTGCCAGCTGGACAAGGGAGAGGATTGTCCCTCTCTGCTCTGAGCTGGGGCAGCCTCACCTCGGATGCTGGGGGCAGTTTTGGGTGCCGCAATATAGGACATGAAACGATCAGACAGCACCCAAAAGAGGGTCATGAAGATGGTGGAGGGCCTTGCAGGGAAGCCATATGAAGAGGGGACGAGGGCGCTTGGATTGTTCAGCCTGGAGAAGTCTGAGGGGTGACCTCATCACAGTCTGGAACCTCCTTGTGAGGGGATCTGGGGTCGGCTGTTTGTCTCTGCCCCCAGACACGCTCAGGATGGTTCTTGCACGCTGGGCTTCAAAGGATGAGACTGGACACTAGGTTTTTTCGGTCTTCAGAATTGTTTATTATCTCTTATCTAAAAAGTCCTTTTCCCTGCCTGAAGGATCTGACCAGCACGGCAGCCAAAGGCACTCTGCCCACCCCCAAGGCGGCCGCATCTTTTATAACAAAAACTACGTATATCATATTTACCTTTTGTCCCCAATACCTATCATCTTCGTCACCAAGTACACCCTCACCCCAGACCAATCCACAAGTGCCAACACCACCCCAGAAGATGGAAGACAGGAAGAAGAAGGAAAAGCCTGGTGGCACACCCTGATTCCTCCATCTTGTCTCTACAACCCCCCTGTACCAAAACCCCAAAATTTGTGATTCACCCTATAATGATATCTTCCCTTCACTATTTACACCCGAGTGATTCTCGCAGGTTCCATTTCCTCATACATCGGTGGCACATCTCTAGATGGATCAAAATCAAGCCACCAAGTGCTTTTGGCAACATTCCAGGACTCCCGAGCCCCCCAAGGGTTCTCTCGGTACCTCTGGACATCAGGAGTGATGTGCTGAGCTCCCACAAGGGGAAGAGGAAGGGTAGGCACTGATCTCTTCCTCTGTGGTGATCAGTGACAGAACCCAAGGAAACTGCCTGAAATTGTGTCAGGAGAGGTTTAGGTGGGATAGTGGGAAAAGATTCTTGTGTATGGACACTGGAACAGGGTCCTGAGAGAAATGGTCCTGGCAAAAAGCCTGATAGGGTTCAAAAAGCATTTGAATGATACTCCCAGGCATATGATGTGACTCTTGGGAATGGTGCTAGGCAGGGCCAGGAGTTGGATTTGATGATCTGTGTGGGTCGCTTTCAACTCAGCATATTCTGTAAGTTATTGTAGTCTTTCTCCAACATCTAATGTAGCAAATACTGCTTTGGAAATTTTGAGATAATTTATCTCAAAACTAGAAATGTGATCTCTATTTGAGACTGCTTTACTTCCAGGTTATGACAAGAATGGCCCTCCAAAATTTTATTTGTGATTCCATCATGAAACACATGCACTGCACAAGATGATATACATCATCTCATACTTCTGAAAATTGTATTGGATGCTCAGGAGTGCTGCTGGGCTGCAAAGGGAATAAGTTCCTTTTCATGAGTTGATTTCAAGCAAAAGTGAAAAATTCAGTAACTTGAAATCATACAGTTGTCAGATCTTCAAAATAGCTTCATTTGTTTTTCACCTTGGCTTCTCCCTTTGGCAGTATAATTTGAAAACAAAGGTTGCCTACCCTTTCTGTTGTGAAGAGAGCACCACTCATTTGTAAAAGACCCCTGATGTTGACACTGCTCCCTTTTACTTCCCCTGAAATGACATTCAACATTTGTGAACACTGATGTTTGGTTAATCAAATCAAGATATTTTGGAAATTACTTTGGCACAGTTCCAACTGTGCTTATACTGACTGATATATGTAAGTTCTTTGGCTTCCAGCAGCCTTACACACACAGATCTTGATGGCACCTGCAGTGCACTATGCATTAATGTTTCTTCTGTTTTACATTACACTTCTACACAATAAATGTTGTATACAGGTATTCCACCATTACATCAAGATAATGAAATCATAATACGCTCACAATCAGTGAGCAGGTATTTTTTCTTTGTAATATCAAGCATTAAGGTATTGACATTTGAAAGACTGAAATATTACCTGAAAAGTTTTAGGTTTTGGTCAGGTTCAGCTTCATTTTCTTGTACCACCACTGTAATTTGATACAAACAAAGGTGTCCTGCAAGGAAGACTTTTACACCTGTAGATAGTCTTAAAGTTTGCTGTCCTGTATTTATTGGAGGCCAATATTGGTAGAAGCTTGGACTGCAGTGATTTTATCTTGGTGAATTTCACTATCTCAAGGGATATAGGCCAAGAGAAAAGTCAAGTGAAGACCTTAAACCTTGGGAAAGTAATCTTTCAGTTGCTTAAGGAATTGGTGGATGGGACAGAGGTTCTGCAAAACTGCCTTCAGGAAAAAAGGTGCAGAAGGGATCTGTCAGATATTTAAAGACATTTTCCTTAGAGAACAAGACATTTGCAAGAAATCAGACAAGGACAATTGGAGACCAGTAAGGATAAATAAAGATCTTTTGGTTAAATTGAAACACAAGATGAAAATGGATAGTCACTAGAAGAAGGGACAACACATTCTTGGAAGATTATGGGGATGTGGGTTGGGAGTGTAGCAATGAGAGTAAGAAAGCTGAGGGACAAACCTAGCTGTAACCAAACTCGGCAGAGAATGTGAAAAGTAAAAAGTTCTTCATACAGGTACATTAGTCAGAAAAGGAAGACAAAAGAAATTGTTCCCCTACAAGACAGAGGATCTGATGACAGCTGACATGGGGAAGACTGAAGTACTCAAATTTTTTTTTTTCCCTCATAATTGCTCTTGTATGTCTTGGGACATTCAATCTCAGGGCAGAGACTGGAGTAAAGTCCAGTCCCTCTCATCATGGGAGAAAATCAGGTTCAAGCAACTTGATGTGATCCACTGATAAGAGAAGTAGGATGAGATAAAGACAGTTTAGTACAAAAAGCAAAAGCCACACATGCAAGCAAAGCAAGGAATTAATTGTCCCATGGGCAGGCAGGTGTTCAGGAAAGCAGGGCTCCATCAGGCATAATGGTGACTTCAGAAGTCAAGGCCTTCACTCCAAATATTCTTCTTCACACAGTTTTTCATTCATTTCCATATTCATGACCATCATATGGTCACATGCAATATCCCTTGGGTCATTTGGGGTCACCTGTCAGAGCTGTGTCTACTCCCAAAATCCTTGTACCGCCCCAGCCTCATCACTATTGCATGGGTACAAAAAAATACATCCCTGAATTATCAACACTGTTTCCACCACAAATCTAAAGCTAAGCCCCATCCTAGCAACTCTGAAGAAAATTAACTCTATCCCAGCTCACACTAGCACATTATTATGCTATATGGAAAATGAAAGGGCAGAGCACAACTGGCCAGTTTTCCTAATACATTAGAGTTCATCAGAGTTCTGAAGCCTTTTAATACCAGTTTACTCTGTTTATTTTTTTTGTTGTCAATATTATGTACCCTTATGTTCTTTCGGAGTTAGAATACAAGATTTATTATAAATACGTAAATATGTAATTACCCATATTTATTATATGGGTAATTACAAGCAGAACCAAAAATTCTGTAACAGATTTATGTAGTTTTAATGACATTAAAAATCCAAGGAGTTTTAATCAAATCATCAAGGAAATTAATTTTTTTTTAGAGTTTAGACCAATATATAGCATGGCACAATCTCTGCTAGACTACCACTTACTTACCTCTTCATACAAAAAAAATCAGTATATCTGGACATTATTAATGATTTTGGAACCCATAGCTTTGCAGTTTTTTCTATGTTGCTTTTGTTTCTCGTGTACATTCTGCAAACCTCAGGATTTAGAAATTAGAATGGAATGAACCTCTTCAAAATACAGCTGAGAACTTCCAATTACCATACAACTCCATTTTGTACTCCTTTTCGTAATGTGACAGCACAGAAAAAAAGAGAAAGTAGGATTCCTTTTTAATTTTAGACAAAAAATTAATATTCATTTAAAGTTGATCAGCTCTTAGGCAAAGATTTGTACTCATTAAATAAAGTTATCCTTTGTTAATGGGTTGATAACAACATCATCGACAACATCTACAATAACAACGGTTGTTTATAGATGGGATTAATTTTCTGAGCTGTCGGACATTTTTTTAACTCTCTTATTACTCCATGTCTTACATTACAGCTTTCTTGGCATCACCTTGCAAACTTGTACAGAACAGTACAAGTCAATGTCACTGCAAAGCAGGGAAAGACAGCAAGCTGAGTGATGATAAAATTAAACTCTTAATCAAATTTCATTGTAGTTATAGCTTTAGACCTGTGGAAGCAATGCAAGCCGATCAGCTTGGCAGCCAGCCAGCATTTTTGTAGAAAAACAGATATGTTTTAGTAGAAAAGCAGGAAAAATTTTCATGATAGTAGTTAAGCAGAATAGCTTTGTGGAGTTCTGAAGTGATCAAAACAGTGGTAAAGGAAATATTTTAGGAAATTACAGTAAAAGTTTTAATAATTTTTCATCCATATTCTCTGGAAGATTCAAAAATTATCTACTAATTTTACTTATAGACAGAGCTTATGCACATTTAGCTCTCTCATTTCTCACTGTGCATGCCACCACTAGGTCGTTCCGGTTCCCAGTGGAAATGGCAAATATTTAATTAAATTTGAAGTTGTTGTTAGCACTGTTTGTTGGTTTGTCTTTGGTTTGTCAGTTTTTTGGTTTTTCTTAGAGGTCGCCAGCAAGATTTCACATTCAGGCTTTATCTAAATCTTTCTTACTTTCTGAGCTAAAACTGTTGTGTTGCATACTTTCCTATCTATCACCTCAACTGTAAATTCCAAGCAGAAACCATATTTTCTATCCCTTCTAATGAATCTTGTGTTTTCCTCTTAGCAATACAATAGTAATCCCTACAGATTTTACTAAAGCAAAGATAAGAAAATTAAGTTGCTTGTTGTTTTTTGTCTTCTAATTTTTTTTTTTCTGTCTAAACTGAAAAGATTAGTATTTTTTTTTTTAATTTGAAAATTGTTGTGGGAAACAGACTTTGGCTAAAATGTAAGAGAAAGATATAGAAGTAATATGACAAGCCATCAAGAAAAACAAATATTTTGATCAGCAGTATATTTTATTTAAGCTTTGGAAGCCAAGGGTGAAGGACAAATGAAGGACAAACTTTAGAATTTCTAAGACAGCTATATTTTAGAATAATTTTTCTTTAACCTTCAGTATAACCTGCCAGGTATCTGAAACTAGAAGGAATTAACAGCAAAGGAAGAGATGCCTACATATTTTTATCATATTGAAATTCATGAAATTGAAACAGAAGTAACTCTCACCATGCTCAAGAAATTGAACTACTGGTCAAGAAATTGGAATTTTTTCAGAATGACCACTCTGCACTTAATGAATACAATGTTTATTTAGTTCACAACACTCTTAAAGAAAATTCAAGATATTATCAAAACATCTCCTTGCTTTGAGTTTCTCTTCCTTCTCTTTCCCGCTTCCTATACTGTACTGCATTATTGATAGACTTATTAAATAAAGTCCATCTCAACTTCATACACCTATCAATCAAATGAAATCAAATGTTCAAATCAAATGTTCAAATTCTGTTCAAATCAAGATGGTTTTTAGCATCCCTCCTGAAAGGTGCATGAAGCCTTCAAAGAAAACCAGTATAAAGGGTTTTTTTTTAATAAATACTTTCATTGTTTTCATTGTGCAATATATTTTATATTCACAGGAAGTCATCTTCCCCCTCACCCCACCGAATATAAATAAAAAATTTATTTTGTGGGTGACAAAACAACAGATTGCCCAGAGAAGTTATAGGTTTTCCCTTACTGGAGGTGTGCAAGATCCATACAGACACAATCCTGGGCCATGTGCTCTGGAATGACCCTGCTTGAGCAGGAAGAATGGACCAGATGACCCAGAGTGTCCCCTTCCAACCTCACCCATTCTGTGATTCTGTAATGCTGTAGTTATTCATCATAATGGGTTTAATAATGTCAATAAATAGGTGCTTCTAAAGATAAAAAGAACACTATTGAAGTGACAAGACTAATTCTTAAATCAGCAGGCTAAAAATTCAGCATTTATAGTGCCT
This sequence comes from Haemorhous mexicanus, assembly GCF_027477595.1. Taxonomy (NCBI): domain Eukaryota; kingdom Metazoa; phylum Chordata; class Aves; order Passeriformes; family Fringillidae; genus Haemorhous; species Haemorhous mexicanus. Next base: position 2,037,879 of record NC_082381.1, read on the forward strand.
TTTTGGAAAGGTTACCATAACCATAATTTCTTAACTGTCCATTCAATATAATGGACAATTAAGACAGTTAATGGACAGTTATGCCTCTGATTTTCAACAGTCTTAGAACTGACATACAAAACAGTCCAAACATAAATTGATCAGTTTGATGCCACTTTATTAAAAGCAGAATCATTCTGCAAACTAAAAATCACAAATCATCTATGAAAACTTTGACAACTTTGATGGCTTCCTAAACCTCCTATAGTGATGGCTTTAAATTTATTCCTGAAGACTAGTAAAGCTGGGGAAGAAAACAGACTCAAGCAAACAACAGTAAAAAACACCATCAAAAATCCCAAACCAACTATAAAAAATTCTAACTTTGTATTATGTATCTTCTAGACATCTAAAGACATGATTGACATTTTAGCTTTGCACAAATTTCCAGTGTTGCTGCCAGTATTATGCTTTTCATTGCTGGCACAGCAATAAAGTCTGATTTCATACCATATGGAGTCAGAGTAGCTTTAGCACAACTCCAGTATTCCTAGATGCTCCAGCGATTGGCAAGATTTCTGTGGTGGTTTTGGAAATGGTTTACATTCACTAATAGAAATATTGAGAGTGAGTTTGATTTGGTTTGATTTGTAGAGCCTCTTTCTGACCTTCCTCAGCTAAATGGAGATGCCAAACTTTAGGCTGACACATCTAACCTCTAAAACTCATCATAGTGTAAGAATCCTCAATTTAACATTGAATGGGGTACAATGCTGCAAGTGGCAGTTGGTTTTTGGGGGCTATAGCTCAGCGCTCCTGCAGTCTGTTTGCTTCCTGTACTGCATACAGGTCATGCAATGCTGCATTACACTGCAGAAGCACTGAACTGTTGCTTTCTCTTCGGTGTGAAAGGATTTGTCTCCTCCAGAAGATTTATTCCAGTAGTTACATTCACTGTCATTAATACCTGGGAAGATATGTCCACAGTAAAAACTGTGACACTAGAGCCAGAGCAGAATGTATAAGGAAAATATAATTTGATGGTTAATCCATCTCAGAAGAAAAGCATCCCTCAGGTAAATGTTGGTTTATTATGTGGCTGTGTCTGCCTAGCACCAGAAACTGATTATATGTTGCAGATACTGACACAAATATCATGGAAATCCTGGACATTAGTTTAAGCTGGCTGCCTCGTTTTCTTCACTGAGACTTGGTCTTCCCAGAATATCCAAGAGGGTTCTATATAAAGGCACAAAATCTTCTTTGCGTGCAGCTGATCTCTCATAAATCAAAGTCAGCAAGAAAATACTGACATTGCTGAAGTGCTGAAATCTCTTAAACTTCCCTAATTCTGGAAATTCATGTCATATCCATGTAAACAAATAAATATATTCAAAACATTTCTGATTATTTTGAAAGGAGTACACATAAAACAATGTAATTTTCTAAAATAAAGTAATACCTTATTATTATTATTATTATTATTATTATTATTATTATTATTATTATTAAATTAATTGCATACTTTGTTTTCTTTTTTGCAGGGTATTACTAGACCTTAATTTAACCTCTCCTCAACAATCTCTTGGTTCTTTTCTTTTTCTTATTCCTTCTTTCCCTTTAGTTATCTTTTCCTTTCTTCACATCACTCCAATCCAAAAAGTATTTTGGCTCCAACCAAACTTATTTTGCATTAAGTTGTGTCTTATGAAGTTATTTTATTAAGTCACTTTACCACGTACAGAAAAAATATGACTTTCCAGACCAGATTCCCGCATAACCATCTCTACCAGCCATATCTGTCAAAGACTAATATTTGTTTTCAGATCTCTTTCAGTGAACTGAAATGCTGTTTGAGTGTGTCATTAGGAAGAACCATAACAACAAAGGTTTTCTATATAGTAGAAAGGGTGTTTTAAACTCCCTTACTGGGAGCCTACCGATTTATTTGCAGGAGTTCAAATCAAATTGTATAATATTGGCTCTAATATAGGGATAGTTATATGTAAACTCAGAACAACCAGAATCAATAATGACTGGCAAAATGTTTCAAGGAAAACCAAATTTTTAAAATTATTTATTAATATAATAATTTATTCATTAATTTTTTAAGTCACTGCTATGGCACGTGTGGGTTGTTAAGTCCAGATATAAATATGAACTATGATCAACTAAACACGCTGTACTTCTAGGCTTTAAGAATCATTTTCTGATTCAAGGATTACAGAAGAAAATAAGAAAATAGGAGAAAAAAAAAAGAAAATAAAAAGGAAATACTTGTGGGATAAGAGTAGAGCAAAAGTTATATTTGCATATAGCTCTACAAAGAAGTATTTGTGTCAATGTTTCTTGATTCTGCTTGCATGGCTGTAAAGGTATCAGAATCCATGAATATTCCTGTGATGCTAAGAAGTCCAAGTCAAATCTGAAAAACTCTTTCCAAGGGTTTATTTCCCCACTTATCCTGCTCAAAATTAATTAAATTACAAGACATCACCAACTTTTTTTGTCTCCATTTCCTCTTCATCTCTACTGCTTCCCTTTGGTATAAGACATAAAGTGGATGTGGGGTGTGGGATTAGTAATAGAAAAAATAATTAAGATTAACCAAGTTTTTTCCATCTCTAATTTTACAGGCTTTGCTAATGAGCTGAATCTTAACAATAAGTTGACCATAGACTCCATTTAAAATACTTTCTTCACTTCTGCTCACAAACTGCTGTCTGCCTTAAATTTCTGCAAAGAGAGGTAGCACTGAAAAAACACTTTTTAGCATTTATCCCTAAGTTCAATAACAAAGGCTGGAGGAAGGATTGTCCAAGGGGAGCTATCAGGAGAGCTAGGGAGATAACATCCAAGTAAGTAGAACAGGGGAGTGATCAGGGAAATGCAATGAATAATGTGTAAAGGTCACTAGGAGAATAAAGTTATAACTGGAGATAAATAGAGGGAAAAGAAAAAAAAATATGGATGGTTGGCAAAATGAGACAATTAGAAGAAAAATAAAAGTAGTGAGAAAAATTAAAGGAAAAGAAAAACAGTTTTAATAAAAATATCTTACACAAGGTAACTGGCACAGTTCTTCAAGGTTCAAAAACGGAGAAACCATTGGAAAGCTGGAAATATTGAGCTTCTCTCTCAGTTTGTGGAGTAATTTTTCTCTGGATATCTCTCTCTCTTTCTACCACAGCAAATCTGTCCTTCTCAATCTCTACCCCTTTTGCTCATCATGACACTCAATGCACCTGTATCTATTGACTTTCTGTGACACTGTAAAACTTCTCTGTACTTACACAGCATAACACAGGTGAAGACAGAGAAAAGCTCCTTAGTAACAACAACACCTGGAAATAAATATGTTTGGACAGAACAGAAGGGAAGGTTTCCAAAACAGCACAGAAGGAGGCTGAGACCTCTTAAACTGCACGCAAAAGAAAGAGCTGTGCAGGAGACCGGGCAGCTTAGGGCAAATCTTGCTGAAAGCTGTTTTGAACAGCCCTTTAAGGTACTAGACATAGCAATAGGTTGTGCCTGAATGGACTGATCTGCAAAGCAAATGTAGTCATTGCCTGAATTCCTAGTCCTCAGGACAGATGAGGAAAAATTATTGGTTATATTTCCAACCCATTGTTAGCCTTTACTTCCTAGGGCTCTGAGGATATTGATTGTCATCTGAGTAGGCATCAACATACAAGTGAAAATACCAAATTAGAATGAGTAATCTCTCTGTAGATATAGTGAACTAGATGAAAGGAAAAAAAACCAAAACCCTTGTGGTAGCCACATAGTATTTGAGGTTAAACAACTTGAAATAAAATGTCTAAGGAAATTTTATTATTTCAACAGAAACTCTGGCATAGACAATAGCACACAGATACCTTTCAGGTCTTTGCCTACTGTAATTGATCCAACCTTAGGCATGGGAATGAAAAAATAATACCTTCATCCAGACCTACATTTAAGCTACAAACAACATAAGGTTTATGTACCAATGTTCCTTTCTCCTCTTAGCGCTGCTTCAGTCACATTCACTGTAGATTTTGTTTCAACCATAGTTGAAGTGTGCACTTATATGAGTTTCACAGAACATGTGTAGCATAATTAGACTATGGTGTCCCAGGAACACGTGAGAGTTTTTTTGCTTTACAGATGGGTAGCCTTTTTAATTACTTCATTATATAACATCATGTATTTTAACTAGTTTCCTCTCAAAAGTAACTTTGAATCTTGCTAATCTGACTTGGTGTGTTTTCTCCTCTTTATACATGCAGATTTTAAAAATCTGCCAGATGGGGTACCAACCTCTGCCAGCAACTTTCCAATTTTCTGCCGCTCCCTCTTAGTTGAGAAAGATTTCAGAAGTTTTCCCTTAAATAAAAATTTATATTCCCCTTGTATTTTGACTTTTTTATGAATGTAAATACAGTGCAGTGACAAAATTTCTTACCATGGAATCTCAATATTTAATTTTACTCTTCAGATTCCAGAACTTCCTCACAAGGGGCAGCAGAGGTACCAGCACTGGTCTCTTCTCTAATGAGGAGTAATGTAATGACAGTGTCAAGACCTAAGGGAATGGCCTGAAGCTGCATCAGGGGAAGTTTAGGTTGCATATTGGGAAAATGTTCTTCACCCAAAGGGTGGCTGGGCACTGAGACAGATTCCCCAGGAAGGAGGTCACAAGCCTGATAGAGTTCCAGAAGCATTTGCGTAACTCCCTGAGGTTTGTGGTATGATTCTCCAGGCTGTCCTGTGCAGGTCCGGGAGCTAGACTTTATGATCCTTGTGGGTCACTTTCAAATCAGAATACTCTATGGTTTTATGATTCTGTGATAATAAAATCCTGATTTTCTCTTTCAAGCTGCACTGCATTCTTTGTCTGCAAGCGACAAGGTGGAAAGACAATAGAGACATTCGAAATGCCAGAGGATTGCATCACTTCTCTGTAGTGCCTGATCTGCTTGGTGTCTGTAGACTCCTCTCTCTTTCTCTTTCTGAGGACACATAGTGGAAAAAAAAGAAGAAAACAAAATATATTCCACAAGATTAAAGGTCTCAAAAAGATAGTATAAATTTCTAGTGCATAGGATAAAACTGCCTCCCCCTGACTCCAAAATTCCTCTCATCACCATTATTTAGATAAGGCACTGAATAATGAAAGCGCTCCAAAAAGTACAATTTAACCATAAACACAAAGGCTTTTTCTCTAAATAAAATTGTCGTCTTGCCAATATTAAACACTACAGAAAGAGGCTGTATAAATATTCAAATGGTAAAAAGGCCTAAGGATGAAATAAAATCCTCCACTTGAGTTTCTGGGTTGGTTTCTTTTTATTTGATGTAACCCTGCAAATTGTGTTTACATATAGATTTTTTAGAATAGACGAAAATATAAAGCTGAAATAAATGATAAACTAAGTCATTGAGCATGTTCATTGCTGTAAGCAAAGCCAGATGCTCTGGCTGTGACTGCTCACAGTGGTTCAGCTGTGGCTTTATAGGGAAAAGGCAACACAGAAAAAAATCTAGCTGTGTATTTTGGTTTTAGAGATGACGAAAGAGAGCTTTCCATTCCCCTGATGAAAGGTTCTTTGAAATCAGCTAGAATGATTGGCTAGCAGAAAAAAAAAATACAGCAAATTCAGGTATTTTCATGTTCATGAAGCGATATTCTTGTTTGACAAACCTAATTTTCTTTAACAACCTGGTAACACAGACCGCTGATCAAGGGAAGCTAGTTGGTGTACTCTTTCTGGATTTCAGTAAAGATTTTCATACTGTCTCTCACAGTGTCCTTATAGAGAAAAACTCCAGCACACAGCTGGATAAACACATCACATCCTGGGATTGATTAGAAACTGGTCATGGGTCAGGCACAAAGGGTTGTAATGAATAGGGTGGCATCAGGTGGGCAACCTGTCAACAGTGGGATCTACCAGGCATCCATCTTAAACCCAGTGCTCTTCAACATCTTCATTAACAACTTGGATGCAGAACTCAAGTTCTGCATGAGATTCAGATTCAGATTAGAATTGATTTGTTATCAATACTAAACTGAGAGAAGCCCTTGACTCCCTCAAAGTCAGAGCAGCCCAACAGAGAGATCTCAACATATTAGACAGATGTGCAATCACCAATCATAGGAAGTTCCACAAGGGAAAGTGCCAGGTTCTGTGCCTGGGACTGGGCAATCCTGGATGTACGTACAGACTGGGGAATGAGAGGCTGGAAAGGAGAGACAGAGAAAGGGACCTGGGGGTCCTAGTCGGTGGCAAGCTCAATATGAGTCAGCAGTGCCCTGGCAGCCGGGAGGACCAAGAGTGTGCTGGGGTGCATCAGGCACAGCATGGCCAGCCAGGGAAGGGAGGGGATTGTCCCAGTCTGCTCTGCTCTGCTCTGGAGAGACCCCACCCTGAGAACTGTGTGCAGTTTTGGGCACTACAATATAGGAAAGATATAAAGCTATTAGTCAGCTTCAAAAGGAGGACCATGAAGATGGTAGAGGGTCTGGAAGGGAAGCCTAAGGTCAGCTAAGGTCATTTGGTTTGTTCAGCCTAGAGAAGAGGACACTCATCATGGTAGGCAAGTTCCTCATCAGGCGAAGCATCGGGGCAGCACTGATGTCTTCTCTCTGACAGGTCCCAGGCACTGATCTCTTCCCAGTGACAGGTCACAGGGGAATGGCCTGAAGTTGTGTCAGGGAATATTTAGGTCAGACATTAGGAAAAGGTTCTTCATTTAGAGAGTGGTTGGGCACTGGAACAAGTTCCCAGGGAACTGGTCACAGAACCAAGTCCACCAGAGTTCCAGAAGCATTTGGACAATGCTCTCAGTCACTTCATGCAATTCTTGGAGTTTTCCTGTGGAAGGCCACAAATTGGACTTGCATGCTCATTTCAACTCAAGCTTCCCTTTCCAGTTGGCAATGTTTTGCTCTGTGCACCCCAGGACATGCATGGCCCTCCTGGTCGCCAGGGCACGGCTGACTCATGTTCAGCTTGCCATCAGCCATGACCCCCAGGTCCCTTTCCATGGCACTGCTTTCCAGCCTCTCATTCTTCATTCTCTATGAACATCCAGGGTTGCCCTGTCCCTGGTGCAGTATTAGCACAATCCCTTTATAAATTTCATATAGTTGGTGATTGTCCAGCCCTCAATTTGTCAAGGTCTCTCTGCAGGGCCTCTATGCACTCAAGGGAGTCAACAGTTCCTCCCAATTTCATATCATCTTCAAACTTGCCAAGCATTCCTTTTTGCCCTGCAGAAACCCACTAGTGACCGCAGTCTGATGTCACTCCGTTCTCTATAACCCTTTCTGCCTGACCTGTGAGCCAGTTTCTTACCCATCACAAAACATGGTTAGCCAGCTGTATCCTGGACATTTTGTCCAGAAAGATCTTGCATAAGTATCAAAGGCTCTGCTGAAGTCCAAAGAAGACTTCAGTGAGTGGCTTTCCAAGATCAACTATGTGAGTTACCCCGCTTTCCTGCTTTAAGATAACTTAAGAGATGCTCTTAAATGAGTTGCCATCCCTTATAGTATTAAAACAATGCTTTTTACCAATCAGAAACAAATATGGGTCAATAGAAGGGAAAAATTAAGTTTACTATGAAGTGAAACAGCAAGAGGCAAAAAACCCCAGCAAACCCAGGCAATTGATACAAAAGTTATAAATCTCATTAACCCTCCTGAGCAAAGACAAACCTAGAATGGTGGGATAGTCCTGCCCCATGGCTGCTAGGGGCAACCTTGTGTAGGGAGATGAAGGAAAAATGGTATCAGACTCTTCCCCCTCTACTTATGTCTACAGCAGCAGCAGCAGGTCTGCCTGCAAAGGCTGTCGGCAACTGCGGCGCTTGCTGCTCGGTCAGGGGCTGGAACTTGGCCAGGGGCTGGAATTTTGGAGGGACATTGCCTTTGCTGTTGGCAGCAGAGAGTGAGCAGCCAGCTGGCATGTCCTGGTCTCCGTGCCCCTTCAGCTGGGCGAGGCGCTGCCAGCGGCCGCAGTGACCGCACAGAGAGTGGCTGCTCGCTTCCCTCAGCCTGGCGCCTGACATGGACAGGTGCTGCAAAATTCTCTCTTGAAACAATTTTTGATTGTGAAATGCAGCTTCTAGAGTTGGCACTGTTGCAAGTTGTGGCAAGAAAAATGGAGAAGCAAACCAAGCAGCCAGAGAGGTAAAACCCACACAGTCGAAGAGAGAGCCAGCTGCCTGGGAGTGCAGACAATAAAAACGACCATGCCATCCTCTCCCGACCCCCCACACCCACCCATTACGGTTTGTGGCCTCAGGGTCTAAAAGAGACTAAGAAATTTGGGAACAAATAGATATGGAATACAATATTTTGTGTTTCCCTGGACACCTGTTGTAGAAGGAAATCAGCTGGAGAAGCAGGACTTCCCCCTCATGAAGTGCTGGCTATGACCAATGGCTGTGTCCTTTGGGTGCTTTTCGAGACTTCCCAGAATAATCTTTGCCACTGTTTCACTGGGCACTGAAGTGAGACAGACAATCCTGCAGTTTATGGGTTCCTCATTCTTAACCCTCTTGAAAATTGGGATGACATTAGACAGCTTCCAATCAGCTGGGACCTCTCCAGAATCCCAAGACTGCTCAAAAATCATTGAGAGAGGCTTTGTGATAAAAGCAGCAGCCATGTCCTTGATGGTTCTCAAACGAATATCAGATAGACAATTATTCATTTGCTATATCTTTGAGGTTTATCTGGGTCTATAATCATTATATTAGCTCTGTTTAATACAGTGTGCTACAAACAAGAGAGTTCAGGAAATAAACATATAGGTTATCACAAACTTTTAAATCTTGATTGAAAAAGTAATTATTGAGTGTAAACAATCTGTAAAACAGCAAGTCACTGGATTTTGTTGTTTGGATAAGTCATGGAAAAAAAAGAGTTAAATGGAGGAGTTATATTAAACTATACTTGGGAAAAATCTCTTTTCACAATCATAAGGAGTACACATCAAGAAGTGAGCAAAGAGCATACACTAGGAAGTATGTTTTTGAAATACAATCTGAAAAATACTGTAGAGACCTGTAAGGTAACACAGGTGTGCCATCTAGACAGATTTGTGAGCTATTTTACTATTGTTTAGAGACACTAGAAAACACTGCTCTGAATCTGTCTGGGCTGGTGTTTCCAATTAAACAATATGATTCTTGCCAAGGGAGGAGTAAAGTGCATTGCATCTTGTTATTATGGTGAAACGCTGTAAGCCTGCCCCAGAAGACTTTTGTATAGTACATCTCTGTTCCAAAAAAAAGATTGTGAAATTATGACACAAAATTCTACATGAAAACTACCACTGAACTTGTGAAGTATAAGTAAACACATTTTAAATATTTTGGATTTTGAAAAAAATTTCTTTCTAGAAATATGGGAAAACCAGTCTGGCCCGAGGGTATGTGTTTCCTGGAGGATAGACAACTAGGATTATTAGGCATGGACCTCACCAGACATCTTAACAAAAGTTGATGAAAGCATCAGAGATGAAGGGGGTAGGATAGACCTCACAAAAGGCCAAGGACTGCCTTCTCCTGCTCTGTGAGCTGCTTTTAAAAAGCCTCTTGCTCTTTGCCCTGGCTAAGCTGCACTTCAATCCCTGGCCATTATTCTCAATGTCCTGAGAGTCACACTTCACCTTGTTGTTAAAACAGCTTTTCTAGAGAAGAAATAGTCTTGGCAACTTAATGATATGATTTTAAAAAACCTCTCAATGAGCAGTCTTGGATGATTTTAAAGGTTGCTTTCTTCATATCATTAAAAAATGATATGATTTTTAAAACCTCTCAATGAGCAGTCTTGGATGATTTTAAAGGTTGCTTTCTTTTTCTGAAATAACTGCAGCTGTAATTACAGAACTTGTCTTATTTCAAAGTTCATTCAAGTTCTGATTGACAATGTACAACTTCAAATAGCTTAGCTGGAATGTAGAGGCTGGCAAAGTACTTACAGGGCAGTTACCCTCCAAGCAAGATGAAAAATTTAAACTGAAGCAATTAATATTAGTGAAACCCATGTCTTTCCTTCCGTAGAAAAAGAAAATATAGAGAGCTCTTGTACCTTGTTCCTGATACAATATCCTTCATTATAATGTGACCTGTTTAGTGTAATCTCATTAAAATATATGTATGCTGAAAAGGATTCTTATTTATTCATTTATTATCAGATTCAAAATATGTAACTTTAAGTCATCTGTTTATACATGTCACAATTGATTTTTGTCTTTTTTTAGTCTGTGAAGCAGACACATGGGACAAATGTTTGTGAAGAAAGATCATGAAACATCAGTGGAATCTTTCAGTATCTGCTAGATGAAACAAATAATGAGGATGTCATCATGGAAGTCTACTAGGCTTCCTAAGTCTTTCTAACCAGGACAATGATGACATCAATTTACTCTATGAGGAATTAAGGGACACTTCCAAGTCAACTGCCCTAATCCTTATGTCCTTCAACTTGACAGAAATTAACTCAGAATATCTGGAAACTAAGGCCTGAAGATTCCTGAAAGACCTGGATGACAACTTAATGAAGCAGGTCCTAAGGGAGCGGATGAAGGAAGATGCCCACCTTGATCTACTGCTTGTCAGAGAGGATATCATGAGCAAAGTGAAGATGGCCATAGCCACCAGTATCTTGGCCACAATGATCACAAAGTGATAGAGCTCGAAACCTCTGTTGACCGAAGGAAAAGTGCCAGCAAAACTTCTGCTCTGGACACAAGGAAAGCAGATTTCAGGTTGCTCAGGAATTAGTAAGCAAGGTCTCCTGGGAAAATGTTTTTGCAGGTGCTGGGGTCCACCAGTGCTGGTTACTTTTTAAATATCACCTGCAAAGGGCACAGGAGCAGCAATTCCTGAATGTTGGAAGTCAAGCAGGAGGGTCAGAAGGCCATATTGGCTGAACAGGAATCTTTTCTTGGAAATAAGGAAGGTAAAAAAGGTAAACCCAGTGGAAACAAGGGAAGAATACAGACATGCTGCTTACAAGTCTAGGGAGAAAATTTGTGCAGTTAAAACTCAACTGGAGCTGAAGTCGGCCAAAACAGTGAAGGATAATTAAAGGAGCTTTTTTCAAATACATTAATGACTATGGGCAGTGTAAAAATAACATTGGCCCATTACAGGATGAGGATGATCAATTCACACACAGGGACATGGACAAGGCAGTGGTGTTTTAAAGTATTCTCTGCCTCTGTCTTCAGCACAAATTACAGACCAAAGGGATCTCAGTGACCTGAGCTGGAGGACCATGACTGCAAGAATAATCAGCTCCCAAATGACTCTGCACCTGGACCCATACAAATCTGTAGGGCCTCAGGGAATTGACCCAAGAATCCTCAAAGAGGTGGCTGCTGTCACGGCAAAACCTCTCAATGAGCAGTCTTGGAAATCCAGAGAGGTCCAGCTAACTGGAAGCTGGGAAATGTCCCAGTTTTCAAGAAGGGCAAGAGGAAGAACCCCTGTAATTCCAGGTGTGTCAGTCTCACTTCAGTGACTGGTAGAGTTATAGAGAATATTATTCTGGGAGGTACTGAAATACATCCAAAAGACAATACAGGCATGTTGTTGCATGTATTAGAAATATTGGGACTGTGAGATACCATGCCAGATGGAACTGTTCATAACATATGAGTGATCTGAAATCATGCTTCTCTGTTCCTGTGCTGCTCATGATTGTCATTCACATAGGACATCTATGCTATGAAAATAGGATCAATGGAAAATAACACAATAATTTAATGCGTAATCATGATCTCCCATAGAATTTTAAATGAGGAAATGCTAGGCAACAAGAAATCTGTAAAACTTGGATTTATCTTCATGGATAATCATTCTATGAACCTCCTCCATCTGATTTTCTCAGAAAATGTATAATTACTATGAACTTCACACACAGCTAGGCAGTGTGAAAAGCCAAAAGAATACCATTAAAAGAGGAATGGGATAAATGCATGCAAAGTAGGATAAGTTAATTTTCTTCTATTTCTCCACTAAAGCATGAAACTGTATCAAGATAACACTGTTATAATTTATTCATTAAACTGTAGTTTGTTTGAGACTGTGTTAGATTTATAAATGCGAGGTTAAAATTTCAATCCATATTAAGAAATATTTTCACTAGAAGAATCCCAGATTCATGGACAGCCCAAAGTAAGAGCCACATATACCTTCAAGGCATTATGTCTTTTCAGTATCCTGGCTCCACAAGAAACACAAAATCACACATCTTGGTTTCAGAAAAAAAAAGAAGCTCAGGCATGGGATGAAAAAAAACAGTGCTCCATGACATTAAAATACAGATACAGATGACTGAGGCACCCATCTTCAGGGAGCGTTGCAGTCATGAGTCACTTTACAGAGTTTGGGAGTTCAATTAAAATCTGTAATTTTAAAGATTACTATAATTTAATTTTCCTAGAATCATAAAACAGTTTGGCTTATATTTTAGGTTCTGTGATTGCTAAAGAAGAGACCAATAAAGATGATTATACATTGACACATCAGTTATCATATCTAGAAGCCTACATAATTATTCCATTATATTAAATAACCTGTGCTTGTTTTCGCAGCTATCTGCAAAACAACAACAGTTATCTGTTGCTGAGATACAGCAGTAAGAGCAAAATCAGAATTTTGATCTTCAGTTTGAAGTCTTAATTGATAGATTTCATGCTTTCTTAAGAGAAAAAAAAAACAAAAACAATAGCCAAGCAAAAAGAAAAACTGAACATATGAAAACCTCAAACACAAATAAACCCTTTAAAAAACAAACAACAACAAAAAAAACTCCAACACAAATTAAATCGTCTTACAAAAGCGTGTAAACTAGAATTGATGTAAGTATAATTCACTTTCATTTCTTTCCCAGGCATGGCAAGAGCTTAAGTCTGGCCCAGCTATGGCAAAATTCCTACTTGAGTACTTAGCAAAAGACCTTGTGTTGCTGTTTGAAAGGATGACCTAGATCATACAAAATTTCATACAGCTTCCTCTCCATAATTTGTTAACCAAAATTCAGACAAAATGCAATGCACAGAAATGGGAGAAAAATGAAACTTTATTCTCAAAAAATATTTTTGACATTATTGTCAAAAAATAATGTAAACTGGAGTACTTAATGGAATCATATTTTGTGCTAATATCTTTGTATAATTTGTCAAAATCACTCACAAAGACACGGTAGGAAGATATCTAGATTTTTTGAATCTAAATTCAAATCACCAACTATTATTCTAAAATATGTGTTCAGCTGTTTGCATTAGATACTAGTTGTGCCCAATGAAGCAACAGATATCTGCTGCAGTTGTGATTTCTTAATCCTGATTCAGACAGATTTTGGTCACTTCTTAGGTCACTTGGACTGGCAGAGGAGATTTTGGAGTTATACATAGAAAGATTAACTACCCATTTCAAGACTGATCCTTATTCCATCCTCATTGGTCTCTTTCTTTCCAGAACAAAGTCAAAGTTCATTCAGTTACTTCTTCAAGATTTTAAGACTTGTGGAATTCTTGTACCAATGCAGTAGTCCAAAATGGTGCTCGAAGGCCTGCCGAATTAAATAATATAATTTAGTACAGTGAAGAATTTTTTAATCCATATTATTGTAAAATACTTGTCAACTCTTGGTAAATAGAGAATAAAAATTCTGACCCCTTACAAATTCTTTCTCCATTCCTTCAGCAGTAGAGTGCAAGCCACAGTTTGCTTTCACCTGGAGGGACATCCAGTACACCTGGTACAGACTGCCCCAGGGGTGCACAGCCACACAATTTACCTTGGATTGATCCAGGCAGCATTGGGAAAGGGTGAGAATACTTGCAAAGCATTTGTGTAGGGCAACACAGCAGAGGAAGTTTTTGAGATAGGGGAGAGGACAATCCAGATAGTCCTGAAAGCTGGTTTTGTCATAAAGCACAATAAGGTCAACAGACCTGCCCAAGAAATTCAGTTTTTAGGAATAACATGGTAAGAGGGCCATCATCACATTACAATGGACGTGGTTAACAAAATAGCAACCTTGTCCCCACGAAGCAGCAAGAAGGAAATACAGGCTTTCCCAGATGCTATGGGTTTTTGGAGGATGCATATTCCAGATTACAGTCAGGATGTACACCCTCTCTGTCTGGTGATATAGATTTCAAGTGAGGTCCTGTAAAACAACGAGTTTTGAACAAATTAAACAGGAGATTGCTCATGGAGTAACCCCTGGGCCCAGTCAGGACAGGACAAGATATAAAAAAAATTAGCTCTACACTGCCGGTGGGGAGAATGGTTTTTACTGGAGTAAAGAAGTAGCAAGAGGTAGCAAGAGGTAGCCACAAGATTCGAGGCTGACCCCTGGACTTCTGGAGTCAGGGATACAAAGAATCTGAGGCTTGCTACACTGAGAAAGAGGCCCTGGCAGCTTATGACGGGGTTTGAGCTGCTTCAGAAGAGATGGGCACAAAGCACAGCTTCTCCTGGCTCCCTGACTGCCAGTGCTGGGCTGGATGTTCAAAGGGAAAGTCCCGGCCACACATCTTGGCACTGATGACACACAGAGTAAATAGATTGCTCTGATCACACAACAAGTGTCAACAGGAAGTCCCAATCACCCAGGGATCTTGAAAGTCATCGCAAACTGGCCTGAAGGTGAAAATTTCTGACTCTCAGTGGAGGAGGAAGAGGAAGAGAAGGTGACATGCTGAGGAAGCCTCATATAATCAGCTACCAGAACATGAAAGGTGACATATTCTCTTCCCTGCTGTCTTGAAGTGATACATCAAGAATGGAAAGCTGCATTATGCTGTGGCAAGTTGCAGAAGCTATTTAGAGACAAGGGGGATTAAGTCCTGTTGCAGAGCTGAAAAACATCCAGATGGCTTTAGAACAAGAGGAATGGACAGCATTCTACACTGGCTTGTAGATGGTAGCAAATACTCTGTAAGGGTGGCTGGACTGATGGAAACAGAACAATCAGCAACACAGAGGTAAAACCATCTGAGCTGCTGCAGTCTGACAAGATGTTACAGTCTGGAGAGAAAAGCTAGCTGTAAAAGCACATCACATAGATGCATATGCACCTGTGAGCTGGGCTACTGAAAAACATCACAACAATGGAGAGGTGGACTGGCAAGATTAAAGTGTGTCAAGTGGATGTGGACTAGCAACAAAAGGGTGAATTATTTCTGGCTTGGTGGGCCCTGTTATCAGGGATGAGATGCAACATACAGGTGGGCTTGTGATCAAAGGATGGAATTCACCACAGACACTATTTCACTGGTTATTCATATCTGTGAAACCTGCTGGAATCAAGCAGGCCCAGCAGGTAAAGCCTCTGTGGTATGGGGGAAAATGGTGGAAATATAAATATGGGAAGGCTTGGCTAACTGACAACATCATGCTCCTACACACATACCAAGGCAAATTCTACATGCTGACAGTGGTGGAAAGAATCACTGGATGGCAGGAGATGTGCCCTGTGCCTCACCCCACTGCCCAAACACCATCTTGGGCCTGGGAAATCAAGTCCTATGGTGACATGGAACCCAAAAAAGAGGTCAGACAGACAGTGAGGCTCATATACCCCTGGGCCAGAGAGCACAATATTTAATAGGTATCATATTTTTTACCATGCAACAGCCTCTGGGAAAATTAAAGAGGACAGTGTACCATTAAAAACTTCACTCAGACATGGGGATCTACATTAGTGAAAGTCACCTGATTAGGAGGTCGTTTCCATCTTACCCTTAAAGGACATCCATGTCCTTTAAGAGGCACAAGCCATAACTGTTAACCCATGGCAGGGGGTGATGCTGCTGCTTCTGCTGCTGGGGAACGGCAGCCCCAGCTGGAGCCAGCACTTGTCCACAGTGACCCTGTCCCGACCAAACAGCTTCCCAGGCGCTGCTAGCCCCAGCTCTGGGGAAGGATGGGGAGGGGTTGCTGCCACTTTTGTCTTTGCCTCAGGCCACTTGGGGCCTAGGTCAGTGAACACCTTGTTTGCACCTGAATCACCCTCATTTTGTGTACTTTCCTTTAGTTACTATTCGTTTTTCTTATTTCATTGATGTTTTGTTTTGTTTTTTTCAAGTAAATGGTTCATATCTGAGCTCAGAATCTCTGCTCCTAGACTCCCTCTCACCAGGAGGGAATGAGGAGGAAAGAGAGGAGCTTAAGTGGAGTTTAATTTTCCAGATATATTTTTCTTTTAAACCAGCACAAATGAAAACAAATAGATTTTTCTTTTCAATTAAAGAAAGATTTTGGTATCTTCTTAACATACGGAATAAAACCTTAATGACCATCAGCAAATTCATATAATATTTAAAAAATAATGTTTTTACACTATGATCTTTTCAGAGCAAGGTTTCTATAGTCCTAATCAATCTGGCTTTTTCCCTCTGTTTCTCCTTCATAGCAGAGATGGTATTTCTTAGACCTGTGAAAGAAAAAGAGGATAAATTTAATGCTTTTTTCACTTTAATGAACAAAATGTATTTTATCAGTCTTATGTGTTCAGAGCTTCAGAAGTATTTTCAATTCTGGCAAGTTCCTACCACTTTTATTATTTCATTGTTTGACTCATGCTTGTTGGAGGCAAAGATTAATTTGTAAAAGAAAAGGCATAGCAAAAGAGGCGTCAAGAAGTTATCTGATCTATTCTCAACTATACTTAAACAGTCCCTGACAGACTTTCTTTTGCCCTGTAGTAAAGATTGTCATTCATTTGATCAATTCAAAGTAACCTCTCTGAAAATTAATAGGTTTGAAAAAAAGGGTTGTCATACACAGATCTCCGTGGCAACACAAACAAAAGCATCCTTAGGTTTGACTATGACAGCCTTCTGGATACCATGAAAATATGTAATGTTTGTAATGCTGAAGCTAATTTTTTTACCCTGTAAGCAATTTAATGTAATCTCATGATCACTCTTATTGCAGCTGAGAACACGAAATCCTCTACAGCAAGAAGAAGGCATCAATTCATGTGGCACTTGTGATCTCTGTGCCATATCAAATCTAAAGTGGTGATTAGGGCCAGAAAACATAGGTGAGGGGGAACCAACCACCTCAGCATGTACTTCCTGGCCAGAGATTTTTCCATAGACTCCTTTTCTTTTCCCAAACAGAAAGAGCAGTCAGGTTATTGATGGGTCACTGTGCTGTCAAAAAATTTATTTAATATTAGATGACTAATATTTACCTATATTTTTAGCACTGATGGGAATATGGGGTGTTATCAGACTCAAACTCAGGTATACACTTTTAACTGTTTTCTTCATTTTTAATGCAATAGCAGGTCAAGCTCTGTCTTTTGGGTTATGTTCCCTGGCCTCCAGAAAAATCAACAGGTAATTGAGGGTAATCACAAGCAGACAGAAAGGGCTCAAGTAGTTGTTGCCTTTCAGACATCTGGAAAAATGTTATTGAATTTATTTTTTAGAAAACATCATTCATTTATACTGTATTTCTTCCTCTTATTAAGTCACAGTGCATAGAACAAATGCTATCACAAGAGTAGGATATCCATTAACTGTGCTTACTATGAGTCTCTAAGAGTTTTCAGAGCATCCCTCAAACCTGATGTTTAGAGCTAAAATTCTCAGCATGTTCAGCAGAATGTTCACAACACAGCTATCTGTTTTTAGAATAAGTGTCTTTCCCTATTCCAGTTAATTGAAAGCAATTCTCAATCACCCTCCTGTGTTTAAAGTATCTGGAAAAAGTTATAGTGGCAGAAAAGTCTCAGGGTTTTAAAGACTTATAAACAACATAGTTGTTTGAACAGCTGACAAATAAATTCAAGCTCCCCAGGATACTCTTGTTTAGGATTTTCCCAATTAGGCATTTTATTTGATCTCTGGGTCTGGGTGAGCCACAGTTCTCAAGAATTGAAGAAGAGATTAATGGACTGGATACAATGGCTAATTCCTCTCCAGAGTTTTGTTCATTGCTTGTCTTTGCTAATTTAATACCATTATATTCAAAGTGAAATAAATCAAAATGAGAATTAGGCTTAGTGCAACCAGCCTTTGAAGGGAGTTTAGGGCTTCCAGATCATAAGAGTTTTTAGAATTCTAAACAAAACCTTTAGTTTTTCTTATGGAATGTTGCAAAGATAGGCTTGCAAGAAAGCTTTTGCAAGAAAACAAAAAGTTGTGATTTTACCTGTTAGACAAAAATATAAAATCACTTTAAGACAGAGGGACTTGATAAAGGAAATGAGAACTGAGGCCCTAAAATATTAAGTATTAAAAAAAGGTCTGGGTAGCTGGAGCACCATGAAAATATTTGAGGGAAAGCCAGTGCAATGTAGGACACAGATAAAGGCAAAAACAATTTTGTGGTTTGTTTGTTGGGGCTTTTTTTTTGTTTAATGACTGCACTTGAATCTGAAATTAAGCACAGCAGGCAGGAAGATACTGGAGGGATTTTAAAAGGTATCACACATCTGTATGCTAACTGAGTTTGGTTTTTACCCATAGAGATGTAGACCCCACAGTGTTTACAGTCACAAATGGGAATTGTGTATTTCCTGCAAGTATGCTATGTCCTGTTGACTCACTATTTAGAGCAGATAACTTCTATCTCTTAATTGCACTTGGCTTTGTTTTAAGAAACATATTTTTCTTGAAGGATGCATTTTACGCAGGCTCTCTTCCAAGACAGTGTATTTTTTCTTTCTGTGACTGTATCAGTCTGGACAGGAAAGATTTATATTCTGGGTGACAGATCTTCAGATGTATAAATATGCCTAACCTTCCCAGAATCAAGTATGTATAATAGACTGCTTGTCATTGTAAAAAGCCTGCAATGACATGATACCCTTTTTCTGACATGATACCCTTTTAAAATGCAACATGTAGTGTGCAGTTCAACAGCTGTGGTACATGTTGTCCAAATGTTTGCAAATAATACAATGGTCAAAATGCCCATCCTACAGGAGCTTTCTGAGAATTCTGTGAAATGTGATGAGATCAGAAAGGCTATGATCCTTTCCCAAAATGAAAGTAGTAGGGGGATTTTTGTTCTCCAATTTGTAAAGCAACAACCACATTTTACCACTCCTGATGTATCCAAAACTGTCCTCATATTTCGGGTGATGTAAAAGTACACTCAAATCTCACTATTAGTATTAAAAAACCTTCGTCTAAGAACTTTGCTTTGTCATCAAACACTTAATATTTGATGTGAGACATTTGCACATTCAGTTCACATCAGCAAAGCACAAACAGGTCCCGGGAGAAAAATCTCAAAAAACAAATAAAAAATAAAAATAGAGAGAGAGAAAATTAAAAAGTATGAAAGGAAAAAAAAAAAAAAAAAAAAAAAAAAAAAAAAAAAAAAAACACACAAAGCAGCCCAAATACATAACATTCCTTTTGGGAGCACGAAGAAGCTATAGGCCAGTTCAAGTGGTCTGGTGCTCCCAGATAGCAAGCAGAACAGAATAGAAGGTCACAATCACTTTTTCCTGGATGTCTTCCAGGTCTGATAAAAGCCTCAAGGCTTTTTAATTTAGCCAGGCTGTAGGTTACTGTACTACCTCAGTAAAGCTGGACCATGTAAAAGGAGTCCAAATGCAATTCTTTCAGATGCATCTCTGAGGAAGTATATAGCAACTGTTAAGCCCAAACCATTACAGATACCATACATCACCAGTCCAGAAGGAGATTTTCTTTCTTTTCCAGGTGTGATAGGACAAATTACTAAGGCCAGGATTGCACTTGTCAATGCAGTGTATCTGGGCTTTTTTTCTCAACAGTGGTGAAGGAGTGGGAAACTTTATTGAGTTTATTGTGCTGCAAGATTGTGATTCCCAAGAACTAGAGAATATCATTCACATGGGGCTCTAAATCCCATTGGAAGTTATAAATCTCTGTCATTTAGGCATCTTTTGCATTTGGAAAGTAACTTATTATCTCTGTTTGTTGCAGCATCTAAAGAAAAGCAGTTTATAAAGACAGTTGGCCCTCAGTAGCTCTTTAGTGTTCTAACCATTTCATGAAGATTTGTCAGTCTTTACTTTTAGGTAGCTGATAACTGAGGCTTCTCTCACAGCATTATGAAGCTTTTTCTGCAAGGCATGGTCAGGCAAGGGGTTCTAAGCAAGACATTGCTCATGCACTTGAATAAAAAATGTTTTCTTTCTTTAGAAATCCTCCTTCTCAGGAAGTTCATTTCAATCCTTGAAAGCTGAGAATTATTCCCAGTTTAACCAACAGCTCTGTCCTGCCTAGCCTGCCGCTGCTGCCTCCATTTCTGAGCTTCTCTTTCACTTGCAAGGAAGGGCAAAACTTAAATTCACACCTTACCCATCAGCTCCTTCCAGCTCCTGTTCAGTCTAACAGGAGAAACCTCCTTGTGAACATGATGAAAATTTGGTCAGCATACCCAGAAGCTGTGTCCTTGCACATGGGGTTCTGTGTCTTGCTGCAATCAAAGAAAGTTGAGAATGAATTCCCATGTTTCACAGACTTATTTTATGAATTAATAAATCACCCAAAAAAAAAAAAAAAACAGAAAAAAAACCCCAAATATTTTATTTTGCTGAAACAGTGCTCTCTGCTGGGCTCACTGCTTGGCCATCGTCTTTGTCAGTTGCTATGACAAAGCCAGTAGTCACTGTTTTGAGCAATATTGTAAACCTAACCTCTGTTAGGGTTTTATTCTTCTGAAGTTTCAGTTGCCACAATTTTCAGCATCTCAGGTAACTAGTAATGCTACTGGTATAACAGGTAAAATACATCTTAGGAAAAACAACTAGAGTCTATCTCAAGAAAATGTTATGGAAAATGTAATGAGAATTTCATAGGTAAGCAGGTCAACTTTGGAGACATTTTTTTAACACTACAAAAAGAGAACTTTATTCCTGCATCTCATATAGCTATGAGCGTCATCCTGAAAATAGACTGAATTCAAACATATTAATAAGCTATATAATAATAACTATAACCAAACTTTAACTTTAAAACTGCTTATGGAAGTTTTTTGCTATTATTTTAATTTTCAGATTTAAAGGGAATGAAAATAAAATCATACTTATAGATAAAACAAATATATTGGTCTTATGAGCATTATGCAAGGTATCCCTATCAGTTTATGACAGAATTTGTAACACCTTCTGAAGTCCTGAGATGCTATATTTAAACTTCAGTCCTTTCTGCTAGCTTTTTGTAGCTCTGCTTACATCTTTGAATATCATTTTGACTCCACACCACAGTGTTGTAGCTCATTTGCTTCTCTGGACATTGAAATATACAATCCAACAAAGGCAGCTGTCAGGACTGTTGAAAGAAGATTTGGCATTTAGACCAGATCTTTGGGAATAGTCAAGATATAGGGAATGCCACTCTGTTTCTCAGACTCAATTTCTACAAAGAGATGAGTACACTAGGGATTAAGTCCCTATGGTGACATCATCATTGTGCCTCCAGATTTCACTCCTTTACTGCTTTACATTCTCTTTTGTAACTCTAGAGAGACTAAAAACTTCAACACCACAAATCACACTAGTACCCTATTTATCTTAAGCAGCACTTTTAAACAATCCACTTTTTATATTTTTTATCTGTGCTGTTTGATGCCCAAAAATATTTACTTGAAGTTAAAACATTATCAGATACCTACTGTCCCTCTGTAGTGCCTCAGGGGGAATTCAAAACCAGACGGCTTAGATCTCTACACTTCAAAGAATTTCCCTTGAAACCGTGTTTACAGCAGAAGCTGAAAAAAAAAGGTTCCTTTCACCTTTTGTACTACCATTAAACACATTAAAGCACAACACTCCACTGAATAATTCTTCCACAACATACAGACAAACACCATAGTCTAAAACTGGTCAATTGCTTTCCTTTTAGCATGCTAATTTACCACTGCAGAAATCTAATACTGGAGTGACAAGAATGTTTTACAGTAATTTCTGCGCCATCCTCTGCTGCTACATTATTTCAGAGCTTCATAGAACTCTAATGTAAGATACAGTGAGGTCTATATTGCATTAAAAAATTACTTCAGAGTGGAAATTTTAAGAATTTCCTTCCTTGGCCTCATGCCTTGACCATCTCAAAGACATGTACAGCAGTAAATCAAACCCTTTATTGGCCATGTCTTTCTTTTAAGTTGCTCTTTGTTTTATTGTAGTAAAAGTTATGGCTGGATTAAACAGCACCACCCTATTTATGCTCCGATATCTTTAACCAGAAAATGAGAGGTTCATACATAAATACATGCATTGTACCGTCCCATCATGTGTGCAAACTCTCCAAAAGCCAGCTACAGCTGTAACTGTTTGTAGAGGGTTGTCTTTGAGTGGCTTTCAGATCTCCACCCAGGTTCTTTCTCTCTTGCTCTCCTCAACACTAAAAGACACAAAGATGGCCAAGCTCATTGATTGAGATAAAAGCAATTTAACGATGAAAGCAAAAGCCACACATGGAATTAAAGCAAACCCAGGGAATTTAGTCTCAGCTTCTCATCACCAGGCAGATTTCCAGCCGCTTTCCAGGCAGCAGGGCCTCATCATGCATAGGAGCTGCTTGGGATGACCAACATTATAAACTTCAAATGCTTCCTCTCCTTCCTTTCTTCCTTCCAGCTTTTATTGCTGAGCATGATGTTGTACGGCATGGAATTATCCTTGGTTATGTGAGGTTCCTCCCAGACTCTTGCCCAGCCCCAAAACTTCTAGTGGGGAAATGAGAGGAGTTTGGTGCTCCAGCCTTGGTGCTGTGTGAGCACTGTGCAGCAACAGCTGAAACACCAACCCTGCTCAGGCACCCGTGAGAAACACAGCACTGCACGGGCCCCTGTGAGGAAGATTAACCATCTTCCAGCCAGACAAGCATGCTACTGAGCAGTGTCATAAAGTATGCTACATTTTAACAGCAGTTTGAAAACTGATGCTTTTTGTTTAACAAAAATTTGTAACAATTTTGTAACAATCCAAAATTATTCTGCTGGATAAATGAGATTTTATACTGGTAAGTAAGGTAATTTATAGAGTAATGCAGCTTGCATAGCTAGTTCATGAAAGCCCGCTACAACCTTCTACAAGTTTCTAAAGACATAGGAAACAAATTAAAATATATTGCTGTTTTTTCCTAAATTGATTCACAAGGCTAAAAAGGGAAAACTTACATCCAAAAGATTTCAAATGCATTCAGAAATTTCCTTTGCTGCTTCTACTTTTTCACAGCTATTTTCTTAGTTGAAAATGCAAAGGTAATGTTAATGAACCACTTTGTTTTAGTAGTGTGTAGAGTCTTCATATACTTCACTGTACTTAACTTTAAATGAGACAAAACCTTTTAAAAACCCATTACATTAAATATTTCTGATTTTTCTTTTAAATTTTATATTTGATCCATCCCTACAGACAATTTGTCTTCTGCCATGATGAGTATCTGTTGAATTTATCTGGTTTCCTTATTTTGCAAGAATAATATTTTCACACACATCAATCCCAATGACCCTCTCAAGCATGAAAAACTTTATTTGAAGTAAGGACAAATCTGTACTATTTCTCATTATCCAAAATATTTAAAAGTTAATTTATGCTCTTTTGTAAGAGTATAAAGAGAACTGTAAAGTGGAAATTAATGTATTCTATTAAGCAAAATAAAATGTAGCATCAGTGGAAAACATAATTCATTTATGGGAGATACTTGAATCCTTTTCCTAATGTTTACAAATTCTTAAGGAGGTCACTGCCAAGTAAATAATCTTATAAATAATCCCTCATAACTCTTCTAACAGAAAAAAAAGAAGACTCTGTCTTCATGTCAATGTTTTTGGCTTATACTTTTCTATCTATCTAATCTAATGTAATCAAGCACTTGTGGCCAGTTATTTGTTCAGTAGTTCAGTTTTCCTAGAGGATTCTCATTTTAGAATGATGTTTTTAACTCACCACTGAGATAATCTATCTCTCTCAAGAGAGAAAGATTCTATACCCTCTCAAGTGTATTATGTAATTTGGTCTCCAAATTATATTTGAATCCAAACACCATATTTAAAAGCAGCTTCTCTAGATACCTGCTTCAAATACTCAATTTTTTCCTTTAACCATTCCATGAAAGATTCACTTTAAGACTTCCTTAAAACAAATTTAATTCTCTCCCTCTACTCTCTTGTTTTGCTGTAGTTCGTTTGAGATTTTGTTTTTTGGGTTTCTGGGTTTTTTTACTATTGTTTGATTATTTGTTTTTGGGGTTTGGTTTTTTAATGTTTCCAGCCAAGAGGGTTGTTTTTATACCTTCAGCTATATACTAGGGGAACTATCAATAGGAATAATTGTTTCTTTGTCTAATTTAAATCACAAAGGAGGAAAGAAAGAAAATAAAAAAGATCTTTTCATTCTCAGATTAATTCATGAGAAGACAGCAGGCTGTTCTTGTCAGTTAGGAAGATCCTCCTCACTAAAGAACAATATTAGTATTTAGTTTTGGTGAAACACATACCATATGTTTCTTTCTTGCTGAAATTAATTGAATGTCACATGCCACAGTTCAGGGTCTGTTGTACCACAGCTTCTGAATTAATGACTATGAAAGATGTTTTGCACTTAGGAGAGCTGACACAAATTTGTAACTGAAGTTCTCACAAATGAGAAGCAAAGAGGGGTTAATGTCTTGACCTCATGCATTCAGCTGTGCTCTCAAACCAGAGAGGGCTTTTCACCCACTTTGCAGCTATGAAGTGCTGCTAATCTTTGATGAAACAGTGACATTTTACCAATCTCAATAACAACTGATAAGTGCCTCCTGTTGACAGTAGTACTGTGTTTTAATGAACAAATAAACAGCTTATGCACCATTCTTGGCAAGAAACCCCATTCACTGAGGCAGAGCACCAGCTCTCCCAGTGTTACTTGGGCTAATTGACTCATTGGATGAAGTTAAATCACACTATCCCCAGTGGGATGTATGTTTCCCAGTAATCAATAGCTCAACAAGATCCACATGGCAGGTAATTAAGTGGAAATTAATTAATACCAATCAAATGTTTCATTAAGTTTGCCATTCTTTTACTCAGAAGTCTCAGTGTACCGTAAATAAGACTCTGAATAAAAGAATAAATACACTCTGTTTCCTAACCAGCTAAATATTATTGCTAAATTCTTCACTGTTCTGTGCACCACTTTAAAGTAGCATCTCATACACACAAATATCCTGATATTACATCCTAAAAAAAATTCTCAGCTCACACAAAAGATTTGCCTGCTGCCTGAAAGAAAAGGTGGTGTTTCAGTCCAAACAAAAATAATTACACTGATTGTGGAGAGCATTTGGACTACTCTTTTTTGCAGTAGTATTTTGCCTGTCATACAAGTAAGGCAAAAGGTGTAAGAAAATGTAACATATTTCATGTTCAAAAAGAGAGCTGGAATGAAACAGTCAAAACAATTACTCCCAGCTATATGAGCAGGTTATCATCTCCCATTCCATGTGTCTGGTGTATTTTTAGTGTTCCTTGAACACATTGGAAAAGGACTTTAATATGATTGATTGCAATTTTCTGTATAGAGTAAGACAGGGATAGATTTCTGCACTAGAAAATTTCCTGAGTGAATTCTCACTGTGTCCAGTGGTCTGCAAAGGTGGAAGCCACCTAAGGAAAGGAATCTTTCCTGCATCATGAGAAGCCTCATTTCTTTCTCTTTTACCAGCTTTTTTTAGCTGCAGAGGTTAGGCTGTTATTAAAATAGCAGTTCAAGGATTATTCTGTCTCAGTGCTTCTTGGTTTATATACAAATGAGTAGAAACAATAAATTAGGGGAAAACATTGAATAAAAACCCAGGTTAGCAATATGTGAGAAGAATGGTAAGCCTAACCTTTTGCCTCAGTGAATCGGTTTCTTGCATGGGTGAATGGTACATAGGTTGCTTATTTGTTCATTAAAACACAGTACTACTGTCAACAGGAGTCATTTTTCAGTTGTTATTGAGATTACTGCAGACTTCTCTCTGGAACAATCAACTTTTTATTGTGGGAGACAGCTTCCAGTTTGGGTGGACCTTATTACCTGGAGACAGATTCTCCTCTGTATAGTAGCAATTTAGGGGAGCCTGTCAAACAGTGCCCTCAATTATGGAGCAAAATAGGGTGAAAATAGAAAATGAAGGCAAAAAACCACTTTCTTACTTTTGAAGTAAATAGATTTAGGAATACATTCACAGACAGTATTCATAAGTGAAAAAAAATTCCATTAAGGAAGACATAAATATTCCTGGATTCCCTGGTGTTTTATTCCAATTTAAATTTTCTGCTTGTTCAAAATCCACACTTTTGGCACAATTTTAATCTGTTACAAGTGTTTTCTCTCTTGCAGAAAGGAAATTGGAAATACCGAAGCCCAGGTAGAATTTAACCTGGCTACTGCTGTAAAAGACCAGACTAATCTTTTTACAAATGCATCAGCAACAAAAGGAGAGCCAAGGAGAATCTCCACCCTTCATTGCTTGTAGACAGAAACATAGTGACCAAGGATGAGGACATGGCTGAGATAGTTAATGCCTTTGCCTCAGTCTTGAACAGCTAGATCAGGTGTTCTCTGGGCCCTCAGCCCCTAAACTGGAAAACAGAGATAAGGAGAAAATGAAGGCCCCATAATCCTGAGTCAACAATTTTGTCAGCGACCTGCTACATCACTTAGACAGACACAGGTCTACAGGGTCAGATGGCATCCACCCTATGGTGTTGATGGAGCTGATGGAACAATTCACCAAACCACTTTCCATTTTTTGCCAGCAGTCTTGGCTAACTGGAGAGGTCCACGCTGACTGAAAATTATCATATGTGATGCCCAACTACAAGAAGGGTTGGAAGCAGGATCTGGAGAACTAGAGGCCTACCAGCCTGACCTCAGTGACAGAGAAAGCCATGGAGCAGATCACCTGGAATGCCATTATGTGGCATTTGCAGGACAAACAGAGGAAGTCAGGCCCCCACAGCATGCATATAGGAAAGGCAGGTCTTGCTTGACTAAACTGATCTTCCACTATGACAGGATGACCCATTTCGTAGATGAGAGAGATTGTGGATGTTACTTCCTTAGATTTTAGTAAAGCCTTCAACACCATTTCTTACAGATTCTCCTGGAAAAAGTGGCTTCCCATGCCTGGGACATGTGCACAGTTCACTGGCTGAAATACTGGCTGGTTGGCTGTTGTAGTGTG
This sequence comes from Haemorhous mexicanus, assembly GCF_027477595.1. Taxonomy (NCBI): domain Eukaryota; kingdom Metazoa; phylum Chordata; class Aves; order Passeriformes; family Fringillidae; genus Haemorhous; species Haemorhous mexicanus. The sequence continues at coordinate 2,065,052 of NC_082381.1, forward strand.
TTTCTATTCTTTGTAATACCTTGGAGTAGGTTTGGTTTTGTATCCCCGTATTTTTCCCAAATGGTTTATCCCAGATTGTACCCCCTTCTCTTTATCTGTGTAATCCCTTGCCCTTGCTGAGATCATGCCCAAATCCCCACCCTGGCTCTCTGTCACTCACTCAGCATCCCATCCCCTCCATCTAGAATTTTTGGTCCAGGACATTGAGGGATTAGCCAGAGGTCAGCCCCCCAAGCATTACACCATACGTTGTCTGAAGTATCCATCCCCCAGTTCCCGTCCCTTAAGGTCACTTATTGGTTAGTAAATGTTATCTACTTTTGGTTACCTCCTCCCTTTAAATGTAACCTTGGCACATCTGCTGGGGCTCTCAGCAGGAGGACTCCTGAGGTGTAGGAGCTCCCCACAGCTCCTGAATAAAACCTTTGATTAACCCCTGCTAAGAGTCGGCCCCTTTCTCCCACCGATGTCTCTGGTGCAAAGGCAACTGGCCTGGCCGCCCTCAGCACCCTCGGGGCACGAGAGATGTCTCCCTGCAGCAGCCGTGTCGGGGCTGCTCCTCCGGTGTCTGCTGACTTGAGCCTGGCTGTGAGCTCCTGAGAGGCTCCCAGGGGGACAGGGAGAGTTGGCCAGTCCCAGAGAGGGATGGTGAATGGAGCTGCATGCAGCTGGCAGCCAGGCTCCAGCGGTGCTCCCTGCCTGACAGCTGTGCCGATGGTCTGGACGAGGGGATGGAGTGTCCCTCAGTGAGCTTGCAGTGACACCAAGCTGGGCAGGAGTGCTGGTCTGCTGGACAGCAGGAAGGATCTAGGGAGGGCCCTGGATGAGCTGGATTGATGGGAGGAGGTTGGTGGTGTGAGGTTCAACAGGCCAAGTGCCGGCTCCTGCCCTCGGCTCACAGCAGTCCCTGCAGCATTCCCTGGGCTCTGGCGGTGCCAGATAAAATAAAGATAAAATAATGTGCTCATGTACACAGGTAAAAGTATCTTCATGGTGAAAAAAAAATCACTGTTTTTTCTGTAGGTGTCAATGAAGTTCAAAAGACATTACAAGTATATGTCAGAGTAAAAATAAAAATTATTCTACTCTTTACTTTGGTTAGCATACAAGATGTTGTAAAATTTTTCCCAAAATTACAAAGTTAGAATTTTTTATCCAATTTGAGTTGAAACATTAGCAAGTCACCAATGTACATTTCATCTACCAGAGAAAAACAGCATCTCTTTTAAGAGAAGGTCCTACTGTAGCCTAACTTAAACCACTGTAAGCCATTAGGGGATTTACACAGTTGTTTCTTAAAAGTTTATTTACTTGAGTAAGGAGACCTGAGGAAAAGCCTTTAAGAGATTCTTCCATGTTTGTCCAGTGTCTCCTACACAGAAAGCGAAAATGATTTGCTAATGTTTCTAGATGGGAAACTCTTATACAGTCAAAGACCTACAGTCACATATCTTTTTTCTCCTTTTTCTTTTTCTCTTTTTCTTTTTCTTTTTCTTTTTCTTTTTCTTTTTCTTTTTCTTTTTCTTTTTCTTTTTCTTTTTCTTTTTCTTTTTCTTTTTCTTTTCATTGAGGTGTAAGGACAGTATTGTAATTTGGGTTTTCTCAGTAGCACTGAGCTCAACAGTGAGAGCAGCAGGAGGAAGCACAGTGGAATCAAATTCTATTTCAGTTTTTCTTCATGTTTTATAAATCTGTGTGGGGTTTTACATGTTGGTTGTGGCCAATTTTCTCTTTCTCTGATTTTCTCTTAAGCTCCTTAGTTGTCTTCCTGCCTAGTCACTGAGCTTTGGTGTAGATCTAAAATCAAAAGTTCTTTTTCCTTCTGTTCTTGCCCTCGACTACTTTCAAATCAGATCAAAATATATACTGTCACACACTAAAAAAATAGGAGAAGGTACAAAAAGACACAGGGAGAGAGAGAAAAAAAAATGAAAGAACTTCTTTCCTTTAGATAGTTTCAGAAAGAAAAAAGTGCTGGAAAATACTATTTGGGGTTCTTCCCTTTATGAGAGTCTCCTACAGTAAGTGCTTTCTAATACTAAGAAAGCATAACAAAGTGTTTCTCTAGGATCTGTGGTCCATGTTAGCTGCATGGTTTTGGCTATGTTTCTCTGATTTTTTCTATTTATGAATAGAAAATACTTTTGCTTGGGGGTTCACCTTTCAGTTTTCATTACATGCTGCGGTTGTACAATATAAGCCACAGCATGCAGAGTACAGGTAGTTATTAGTCCTCACTGAGAGCAGGGAGAGGAAGAAGATGAGGATGAGAAAAAGGAGTTCATTTGGGTTTTAGGATTTTTTTTTTTAGGTGGGTGGGTTTTCTGGGAGGGAAGGTGTTGATTGCTTCTTTTTATATAAACAGAAAGTAACTGGATTATTAAAATTGCATTGTAATGTAAAATTACATTGCAGAAAGATAAATATAAGACAAAGAACACTGCAAGAAAGATCTCTGGCTCTTCATCACAATGTGCATATTTAAAGATTAACAAATGTAGAAAAACTGAGAGAGACCTCACAGGATCTCCACAGAGAAGTCTGGCTTGTGAAAAACCTATGGTGGGAGAAAGAGAGTAAATAAGGCTGATGCAATTCATTGCTTCAAACTATAAAATTAAAAATACCAAGCCATAGCTTACAATTAAAATATCTAGCTCTCACAATGGTCAGCTCCCTCCATCACAAATACCTCTTTTCTGCATTCTCAACCCTATTGTATTAAAAAATATTTTTTATTACAATACAATAGACTCAAACTTTTTAATACAATAGACTCAAACTTTTGATGTCAAGACAAATATCCTCCTGCTGAGACAGTCTTACTCTTAATATTCTGTGCTTTGTCACCAGTTTAGTTAATTGACTTTGCTCTTAATGCAAGTCTGGAATTACTATTTAATTACTGTTATCACTATTATTATTATATTTTTAGTTAGCTTTTTGCATATACACTTTTTTTTGTGGAAGATAATCCAATAGGAAAACACTAATGGCCACATTTTAGGATCAAGCAAAAATTTCCTTTTCTGTTACTGCATGGTAAGGCTTCTGTTTCCTCTTTAGTTACAATGGTAGTTGGAAATATCTCTGTTAACATCCATACTAATGGTTTGCAAAAAACATTTTTTTAAAACCCTCATTTCCACATAGGATGCTATAATGTTTCTTTGGAAAATCACGCTTTTTAAATTATGAGTTTTGAAATTTTTTTAATTTCTACTCTTTTTCTTTTCTTCCTCAAACAAATGCAGAAGAAAAGCACAATGCTTTATTATTTTCCTTTAACTGCCTGCAATTTCAGAAAAGAAATCCTAAGCTAAACATAATAAAAAATAAAACTGAAAGTGTTTGGGTTTTTCTGCTTCCCCCTCAGACATACTTTTTCTGTGAAGAAAAATAGAGTGATGGACACAGGAGGAGAACAGGAAAAAAAAAGTTGTGGGGAATTATGAAAAGAATTTTAAAATGTGAAAACCAGTTCCATTTGAAGAGACCCCTAATAAATCTACATCTAGATTTTTCTAAACCTAAACCCTTTTTCTAGACATAGATTTTTTTCTCTAAAAAAACCCAAAAAGCTGGATGTCTCTTGTTGATTCGAGAAATGTTGTGGCCCTCCATAATTGCAGACTGTTTAAATGAAAGCAGAACCAACCAGAACAGAAATAGTCAGAAAATATATTTATGAGTTCTAGCAAGACCCGTTAATGGTATATACCCATAGTATATATGACTAGTTTTGTACAAATTTGATACCAAAATTTGTTCATTATTTGCTTTTTTCCCCTGGCATATGTAACAAGTGAAACCATTATGGCTGAACCATCTTCAGTTTCACTTTATTTCTCTTCATCATGGTATATATTTTAATTTTTAAAAGAGTAGTAAGTTTGAATAAAGTGGTGGTCAAAAGTCAAAAGCACACTTGGAAGCCAAAAATGTAGATATTCAATAGGCTAATAAGGTGCATTTGGGGCAGACTGGCAACTTATATTCTTCAAAAATTAGATTATTTTCAACCTATATCTATTAGAAAAGAAAGGAGTGAAAAATCTTCTGTTGTAAATAGTGGTTCAATGACATTATAAACTTCAAGGCTGGTTGCACCATCATACTCAGAAAAACAGACTTGAAAATGCTGGTACCCTTAAAACCAAATGTGTACTAGGGACAACTGAAGGTAAAAGATTGTTTTACATATTGTTCTAACAGGGAAAGAAGAAGAAAACAGTAGTAGAAACAGAATATGAGGAAAGTGAAGAACCATTTTTTTTAGTTGCTCTTTAGAATTTTTTCTCAGCTATAAAATAATGTAAAATTTCAGCTGAAAAACCAGCATCCTGGAAGCGACCATACAAATAACAGCAATTTCTAAATGCTCCTTTTGTAATGATGTGTTATCTGGAGGTCAGAAGTGTCATTCTAGCACAGGTTTTGTTAAAAGTTATTTACATAACAGCAGGAGACTCTTCTCCTAGGTTATGACTGGCTCCTACCACAAACAAACCAGCAACCCACAAAATGGTCTTCAGAATGAAACAGTGCAAATCAAATAATTACTATGAGAGCATAGGAAAAGACAGATAAATGTAGAAATTAGGGGAAAAGTATGGTGAGAGAGGGCTTCCATCTAGTATTTAGGAAGGCTATGGATTGCATAAACTGCAACTCTTAATGATTGTTTTTGTAAACCTAAGATTCATACAGATCTGTCATACAGATTTTGACAATTCCCATAATATAAAATGGCTCAAACTACCATTACAATCAACAGCTATTACAATCAACTGCAGGACATGGTAGCAAGATGCTGAAATGCCTTTTCTGCCAAGTTGTCATTCACTGAGGCTGACCTCAGACCATTTTATTCCCTTGCTGATTAGACCATCTCTTACTGCAGCCAGAACTCCAATTTAATACACAAGAATAAAACAGTAATTCTTTTTTACAGGGTTTTTTTTTATTGTCTTGTCACTTTATGCCAAATTCTGACATTTTACCTATGTCAAGAATGCAGATAAAACATGTTCAGAGTGTTACAATAGACTTTCGGGTGCTGACTACCATCTTTGTTTATTTTATGTCACTGTAATTACAAGCTGGTAAAAGAAAGGACAGCCTTGGCTCTAAAGAGATGGAAACAGGGACTTTCTTTCACAGGCATCTGAAAGAAATTGCAATTCATCCCCAAGCCCCCACTGCCCCTTATTGTCACATTGTAACCTGGTGCTCCCCTGATTTGCAAATATTTGTGCACAATGCACTTGTGACAGGCTTGCCTGTTACAGCCTGTTGCATTTTAGTACTAACAGCTTCTGCCCGCTCTGGTATTTTGTTTGCTTACGAGTACTGGTGTCACCTTTATCCCTGTGAAAGCAGCAGTCCAGACACAGCTCAGGACAGCACAGTACAGTGTTTCCCTAAGTATCCTTCAGAAGAGTAATAACCAGATGAGCGAAAACCGGCAACAGGCTAGAATGTGGAGTCTAGTGCTTTTTTAGTAGGAGCTTAGTTACACAAATGCAATTCTGTTGGTGTCAGTGAGCTCAGAAGAAGTGGGAACAGAACTGTGAATTTCAGCTTTAAAAACAGAGTTGTCTGCTTCACCTCTACAGACATGACATTGAAGAGTGGAGAGTTCTCCTGTGCTTATTCATTGCAAGTTAATTGCCATTATGACTTTGCTGGATTAGAAAAATCAGTTGGCTTAAAAGAGAGAATAATAATTTGAGATGATGAGAAAAGTCTGAGATCAGTATTTGCTTTTTTCCATTTTCTTTCCAATCAATTGTCAGCCATTAAATATTCTACAATTTGCAGGAGCATGTTCTTGTTTGCCAATATGTTGTACACAATATCTGAATATGTATCAGAAGAATGCTGACTTTCTTACTTCTGTACAAAATTAGAAAAAATGAGTCAGATTAACTCAGAAAAGGCTTGAACATGCCTTTAGGTGATAGGGTGATGGGGGAGTATGTCATATCCAGAACACAGCCAGATAAACATTTCTTACAATGCCGGTTGGAATGTTAGATATGTATTTTCTATGAGTTTTATTGGCATCCATTTGTCTTAAGCTTTCCTTCAAGAATGCAGGAAAATTGAAAAATTACAACGATCCCCTCCAGCAGTTTTTATTTCCATTATGTCATTTTTAAATTCTTGTTCATCTGAAAAGAAAAATCAAATTTAATGAGACACATTTCATAAGCAATGATATTCGCTATCACAGTTTTGTTCACTTGCTGTTTCTGTTCCTAAAAGACCACATAACTAAGATGCTTGGCTAGAGGGATAAAATTAAATGAAAATTAATTTGAACCATTGTCCCTATTCATTGGACCTGCTGACTAAGTTATGGAAGTAATCATATTTCTTCAGTGCCAAAGCATACAGCTCCATCAAAAAATTAGACAGCTTTTGTATCTGAAATGTATGTGTGCAACACAAATTAGGCTTTTAACTCTTCTGCAACTTCTAGAGGATGACATCCTGGAAGCAGTGGGAATTCCAGAATAAAGGTGGGGCACTCGATGAGTGCAAAGAGGATTTTAGGAAAATTCCCCATGTGTCTAGAACAAGTGTGAAAACAAAGCCCCTGCTTTGGAAATGACTTCAAATTGCTTAAGGATGTCCTCCAAAACTTTCAGTGGAAATAGAAACCAATTTGAAAAGGTAAGTGAAATCAGAAAGCAAAAGACGTATGAACAGCCACTCTGGTCTCTTCTCAGCTCCTGTACCACCCGTGCCATTGGCCTCAGCATCCGTTCTTAGCACTGTTACAGAGTGTTGCTCTTCTACATTTTCTGGATTTGAGTGTGTTTTCACGCTTTCATGAATATTTCCCATAAAATGAAAACAACTATTCTTTCTACATCCCATAGCAAACAATGTGCTAAATGGCTTCATTATTTGAACTGTGAGATGTTTTAAAGCACAAGCTTTGGAGACTAATGGAAGCCAAAGAGCTGCCAAGGCATCTACAGGGGAACTTTAAGGACATTATCGTGTTAAATGATTGACAGTGATTTTGGGGATGCATTCTGTAATGTAACATCAGTAGAGAACTACTGTGTGTGAGTACGTGCTTAAATGTATTTTTTAACACAACTTGATACTTGTGTAGCTGCACTGATCTTTTCTTGGCTCTGCCTATTTCAATGTCTGAATGCAACAAACCATACTGTAAAAATATATTCTTGTAAAGTATTCACTAATAGAATTTGGTAATTTTAGTTCTGGTGAAGAATGCTAGTACTTGTAAAAAATACATATTGAATAAAAATATGATGTAAGTTTTGGTTAAAACATCATAATGTTCATGTACACCAGCAGATGAGCCCATGCTCAACAGCTCTTTTTTTTTTTTTTTTCTCTCTTGCGAGGCATTCTTTTGTGGTTCATAATCTGATTGCATTCCATATCTATGTCCAAAAATTGTTACTGTGTCTGTAAAACCCTACAGTCTGGGGAGAGACATGATACAATTTTAAAACTGTCTCTCGCGGGGAGCTTCTTTACCGCATGCTATTTGCTTCGCGTGCTGTTTGGTTTCTGCTCAAGCAAAGGGGTTTTTCTTCCATTTTCAGTTTTCCCTCATCTTGGAGGGGCTGCAGCAGGGGTTTTGGGCTGCCCTGGGCGGGATTCCGCAGGTGCCTGTCCACAGCCGAGGCTCTGTCCCGCAGTGCCGCAGTGGCCCCGCTCTGGCCGGGACAGGGAACCCCGAGTGTCCCGGGACAGAGGGGACAGGGAACCCCGAGTGTCCCGGGACAGAGGGGACAGAGAACCCCGAGTGTCCCCCACCCTGCTGGGCCTCTGGGTGCGGTGCCGGCCCTGGGGAACCGTCCGGTCTCCAAGCGCTGCTGCACCTGCCCCGTGAGCCCTGGCAGGCATCTGTTGCCATCTTGTCCCTCAGTCCTACAAGCCCGAGGCCGTCCCTGCTGGGCACGGTCTCAAGAAGGGCATCTCCAGCATTTTGTGTCTCTTTGGTCGTGTGGCAGATCGTGAATTTGTTGTTTTCCCTTTTTCCCTTGCCTGTTGGCATTCTTTTACTAAACTGCTATTTTTTCACTTGTATCTAGTCATATCTCGTTCATCATGGGTGAGAAGAGATTGCTTGGAATCAAGGAGGAAGTTACTCATTCCAGACTGCTCGCCTCTTTAAACTGTCTCAGCCCAAGACAGGCATTAAAAAATTTCCAGGGTCAAAAAGGCTTTTCACCTACTTGAAGATTAATTAGGTCTAACCAAAAGGGGAGTATGTGACAACAGCTATTTGAGACGATACCAGTAGTCTAGGTTTGTCATTTAGGGCTGTCTTTTGAACCTGGACTATTCCCATAGCTCTGTTTTGTTCTCCAGATTGAAAGTTTATACTGACCTGTATCTCACAAGCTTTTCATCAAAGGTCAGGCTCATCAGTGGGTCAGGCACATGTAACTTTTAGGCCAAATCACTCCACTACTCCCTACAACATCCTCAAAAGGCTATTGAAACTCTGATGCTGGATGCAGCCGCCCTTCTATTAGGCTGTGACAGCTCTAAATAGATCACACTACCTGCATCCTACTTTTCTCCACCAGCAATCCTAAGCATTGACTGTGAGTGATCTCTTTTGAACTCGATCAACCAATTAATTATAATCATAGCAGCCTAAACAATTAGTCAGTAGTGAGATTAGATAGTTTAAAACAAATCAAGAATATTTGTAATGCATTGCATTTGCAATTCTTTTCCAAGTAAACACCTTTGTGTGGCAGCAAACAACTCAATTTCAGAATCAATTTTTAAATTTCTTAATGAATTGCTCCTAAATAAATGGGTAAAAAACACAAAAAAACCCCAAAACCAACAAAAAATCCACAAAACCCCAAAAAGTCAAACTACACCCATCTCCGCCCCAACATTTGGACGGGTTAGATTAAAATAAAGGTTATTGTAAAACAAATTACATTGGTTTCAACATTTGGGGTTTTTTTTCCTTTTTTCTTCTTTTTTTTTTTTAATAAAATGACTGAGTCATTGTTGGAACTTTTAAACTGCTATGGTATTTTTTGTTTGCATTTCCAGATATCTAAAGAAAATATGAAAATTGGTCACTCTAGACTTTAATTATTTTGTAGACTATACAAAACTAGTGCAAACATAGAGAGCTTGTTTTCATGACTTTCTGTACCATAAACATACAAATTAAAATTGTTTTGTTGTACCATTGTTAGGGGCAGCGCAGAGTTCATAACTCAAGGAAAGCAGTTCCCTGTTATGAAGCACAGATGGAGTGCAATGGTGGAAACTGAAATTAAAAAATTACTTTTTATACCATGATTCACATATTTTTCTTGGTAGACATTTCCATGGTAGTTTCTGTACAATTTCTCTGTCCTGTGTACATGTTTTGTAATGCAGCTTTTAACTTTAAGACCTAGATCCCTCAATTGCAGCAGCTATCCTAAACATAAGGGAAGGGGAGGAAATAGGAGGGAAGAGGAGAGGGGAAACAACTGGCACAGAGAGGGCAAAACTGTGTCAAAGTCAGCAGCAGCAGGGAGTAGATTACTAGAAAGGGTAAAACTGCTGCTGTTTTTCTCCTGGCTCAGAGACTGCAGTGAATTTGCCTTGGCTGAACAGGGAATGATGCTTAAGAAACAAGTGCGCTTCATTATTAACTTAATTCTTCAGGGATTAATTTTACTTTGAGTTCTAGAGTATCTCATGGCAAAATTCCCCTAGCTTTGCTTCTGGATTTCCTCTAAATACCTATAATGCTCTCACTGTGGTTCTTTCATTTATGATCCACTTGCCTTGTTGCCTGGCCCAGGCATTTGCCATGCGATGTCTGGACAAGCTGTCATGATGTCTGGACAAGTTATCAGGGCTTCTGCACAAATCAGCTGTGAACCGTGGACTCAAAGCACAAACAAGTTTACAAATGCTGATGTAAGCGTATTTATAACCCAGCAGTCACATTAGGATCTGTACAAAGTCACAGAAACACAACTGAGAACAGGACATGGGCTCAGAGGACAGGTGCACATGGGAGTGCATGACACCCTATGTTGTAGGTCTTTTGAATCTGCAGGGTGTTCACTTCATTCAGGTAAGAGTGTAGATGCCAGTCTTCTACTGCTCATTTGTATGTATAACAATTTCTGTATAAAAATTTGTTAATAACAAATAAAACACTTTCACGAACAGCAAACTAAACCCCAAAATTCATGCATTTTTCCCAGTTCTTCAACATTCATAAATGCACAGCTATGGGTGCTTGTCAACAGTCAGCCATTAATATTCTTCTAAAACTGACACCTTGTTATACTAAATATTTGTTTGCACTTATCAGCTACAAATGAATAGTACCATCAAATCCCTAACTTCAGTACTTCTTCATCCACAGGGCATGAAAGAAGCATGGCAACAAGAAAAATCCATGACTCTCTCCACCGCCCTTATCCATCTTTTCTGTCACTTTCTCCCTAAATGTACATTTTACAATTACACCCTAGAGAAACATCTAAATGCAAATACACATGCCTGCAAACATACTTGTCTCATTCATTGCAGAAAAAAATGATGCAAAAAATTCTTGTATATGCTTACATGCATATCTTATTTTTATTGATAAGGTAATTGGTTTGGGCTTTTTAATTACATATTTTATTTTGTATTTTTTTGTTTCATAATTTTCCTAATTAAACTGGCAATTCTAGCAAAATTTTACAGACTGGTAATGTCAATACAATGCTAAATATTACCGTGGCACAGGTAGCTGAAAACAAAATAACTTTAAAAAGCAATATAAATAAAAGCAGTGTGTAACTTTTTAGATGCATTTCCCACAAAAAGGGTAAAAAAAGGGATAGAGAACATTTCTAGATGTAACTGAAAATAAAACCTATTTTGATTCAGTTCTACAAGCATTCCCTGATACGTTGCCAAGTGGCCACTGAATTCAATAATCTGGACAGATTAGTACAGGATTCCTATTTTCAGGGATCCATCTGGTATTGTGGCAGTTGCAGCTCATCAGGTTACTGCTATTTCCCAGCTATGGAAAATGCATCAATGCTGCAAGAGAAACCTGCCCTGTACCACTTCAGTCACAATGCCAGGCCAATTGCTGGAAGCATACGTATTCAATTATTTTCAATTAATTTCTAATTTCATTATTTCTAATTAATTAATGAACAGTCATAGAGTGTTTAAATTTTACACTACCCACTTGTATCATGTCTAAGGAAGAGGGACTGACAAATTCAGAGACTGCAAAAAGACCTACGTAATATTGTAAGGAAAGCCATATACGAAGATTAGATTTTAAAAAAGTATCAATCCAAAACATCACTTACATCACCTACAAATACCCGGCTGGGGAAGGGGAGGAGGAGGGGGCAGGCAGGTGTGGGTGTGTATTTGGGTGTGCGCGATCTTCCTGCTGTAAGCATCAACAGCTACATCTAGTGGTTTTAGGCAGTACGAACAATTTACCTACAGCCAAACCATGTCTTAGGGAAGCACTTTGTATTCTGAATTAAAGAGAAAAGGTAAATTCTTCTCCAGTGTAGAGCTTTGTAGCAGCACTGGTGCTTCACTGAAAGTACTTTTTCCCCCAGTTAATTTTGTGCTAATAAATCTATGGAGACTGGAAGTTCTTTGTAAGTTTTCAGTTGTATATTTGTAAGAGTTTCATATACTATATTTGTGTATTTTCCTTAATAGTAGGCTAAATATGCATATAGATAAAAATATAAATTCCAAATCTCACGATTTAAATTTTTTGGAGTGGAATTGAACAAGTTCAGGTAACTTGCTACAGGTTCATATCAGTGCAGGATAAAAATACTCAACTACTGCATTGTCTCTAGACCTGGTAGATGAACCATAGATTAACAAAACCTTCAAGTTTTCATAATATCAAGTATCCTGTTTTCAGATGCTCCAGAAGCACTTGCCTCAGTCAATTGGAGACAAGCTTTTATATATTTCAAACACTTCCACATAATGGTAATTTCATATTATGAAAAAAAAGTCCGCATACAAACCTCAAGTATTTTTTGAAAAAACAATGTTAGCAAAAATAATTAGAAATGTATCGTATTTATTCATATCCAGTTATTATTTGAAATAAGTAATTCTTTGAACAGGTATTTGGAAGTAATATTACCAATTCAGAAATTATCAACATTCAATTTGCCAATAAACTCATACTAACTGAAATGTTCAGTGCAAAGAAAAATATGTTTAAAAACTCCTAATCATGCCCATAATTAAACATACATGACTCCACAAAGAGTGAAGCGCTTCAGTGTAAAATGGCAGAAATAGCAGAAGAACCTTTACAATTCAACTGGATTTCATGAAGCCTGCCATAAGCTCCCAAGAAATTTCTAAGATCTTTATTAGCTGTTTAGCAGCCAAGTTCTAGCACAGGTTAGAATATGGCAAGAGGTGGTTGTGGAAAAGATGAAAGTGTTGAAATTTAAAATGGATAAAACTGAGCAATGAGAAATTTAAAAATTTTCTTCATACATTAAATTGCATTCATCAAGGTTCTTGAAAAATCATCTGGCAGTTTTTTTATAATGACCTGCAACCACTTAATGCAGATAAGACTAAAGGACTAAGCAGAGTTTGAAAGAGGAAGAATAAGTTTAATTGCCAAGGTAAGTTATTACTGCCAGTCACAAATGCATGTTATGCAATACTACCTGCAACTGCTCAGAAAACTACTGTTAGTATCAGAGTGATCAATTTAATGTAAAATTCAGCAAAGCATAATCAAGGAACAAAAAAGATCTAATTTCCACTTTTATTCAGACAATGCTAGAAATATTATGATTCCCTGATTTGCGAAGAATAGCAGAGAAAACAATAATCAATACGGTAATGGGCACCTTGCCACACTCTTGTAAATCTGAACTCCTTAAAAGCCATCTGTTTAGCTTTTCTATATTTGGTCCCACTGAATGAAGGAGGCACTTGAATAGGTTGGAAAGCAAGACATTAAAACTAAAGCCCAGATTTTAAAATAACTTTTTTTGCGTGCATTACTCCAATGATTTGAAGCAAAATGGGCATACAATAAAAGCACATAGCAATTGATAGAATTGGGCACAGGCCACCTCTGGAATGGAGATGGAAAACCAGCCTAATTTCCTGAAACAAATTTATGTCATTTTGTCTTTATGCTAGACAAACACACAGGACTGCTTAGCTGCATCCCCTTGCCATGGCACCTTCTGTAGCGGTCGGTGTCTATTGGAAGTTCCCCTTTCTTTGCCCAAGTCTTCGGAATAAGAGAGACGTACCACAAGATGGATGAGTCTTTCAAGCACAAGGTTTGTTGTAAACACCCACACACAATTACTGTGGTTTTAGGGAGGTCTGGTGATGTGTTGGGTTTTCATATTCTACGACTGTCTGTCAGTGATTTGAAAAACTTCTCTTTGCCTCTCCCCTTGAGAATCCATCAGCTAGTTCTTTTTTTCTACTTGTTCTTTTTGAAACCCGTGAAGAAACTGGAGAAGAGGGGAAATAGAAAATCCTCGTTTTCCATGATATGCTGAACTACTTTATCTCTCTTTATTATGGCAGTTCAGAAATAGTGTCAGTATATGACCCTCCACTATTTGAGTTTCTGTTGAAATACTATCCCTTGTCCATGTTCTCGACAGTCACAAGGTGGCACCAGAGGTCAAATTTTTTTGGAAACGCCATTTGGAAACTCCGAATTCTTCTGCTAGCGTCCTGTAATTTCATTATTTGTTTTTTGAGGACAAAGCCAAAAGGGTCAGATAAGCCTTCACAGTGAACGAGAACCTGAAGAATCTGCCCAATGCATGCAGCAGATAGATAGCTAATCATAAAGCAATAATAAATTAAGTGTAAGTGATAAATGTAGCATTCCCAAAGTATTTTATTAAAAGGCTGTGAAAGAATTAGTACTATTTGAAGGAATTTTTTTCCAATGTATTTCTAAATTATTTCAAAGTTAACAGCCCTTAAGAAAGCTTTTCCTGGTGAATATGCAGGGTGACTCTTTACTTTACATGTTTGTGTTGAAGCTGTGCCCTCACAGTAGTTTTCTGTTGATAGACTACAAGTGTACAATGATTTAAAAAATCCTATTTCAATCTTCTTGTTGCCTTCCTTGTGGCCATTTTGTCTCCCCTCCTCCCACCAATTTACCACAAAGCAAGGAAACCCTTCTCAAGAATTTCACAATGGCCTTTACTGTAACGTATTTACTGACATCCCCCTGACACTTCCTCTTGATTTCACCACTCACCTCCTCTCCATCACCTCCAAATGGCTGGATGGCCCTTCCCCATCGAGTGGATCACTATTCCTCAGGCATTTGAATGAAATTCAGATTCCAATACATGGCTTTCCAATAAAATCATGTCTTACTGTCTTTGAAACATAGCAGGTGTACATTCCTACACCTGATCAAAGGCTTCTTTATTTTTGTAGCTTGTTATGAAATACCTGCCCTGTATCAGAAGAGGGATTATAAAATTCATCAATCGTGTTTCACTAAAATAGTGGTGAAAATTCCAGCACTGTGCCCCAGCAAGCCTTCCTCTGGACAGTCCTAACAAGCACTAAGCTCTTTACAACACAGCACTGCCACAGCTGACTTTTTGATTTTGACATAACTTTAGGAAAAATCTTTTTTATTTTGCCTTTCTTAGTTTTCCTTATACTGGTGCTTAATAGTTAATATTGGTTGGGAAAACAGCAGGAGAAATATCGTAAATATACTTCCTTGGTACAAATCTGTGGACTCTTCCCATGCTTGAACTTCAGCACAGAGAGAAGCATGCTTCTGAATGGAGTCCTTAGGGACTTAATCCATTTGCAGTAATTTTATGCGACATTTTCTCCTTTGATGCAAAAAGATAGGAAGAAAAGAATCAAAACAACCTTTGACTACTAGTCATCTGTGGTAATCCATTGTATCTTAATGACAATCTGACTAGAGCTAGCATATGTAGACTTTCACTTACATTTCACTGTTGATGCTGTTATTAATTTTCATTGAAAACAAAGATTATTTGTGCTGGTCCATTTAATTCTCTCTCTCTCCCCTTTACTGTGCTGCATAGCTCTTTAAGACAAGGACTGTCCTTTTTAATGCCAGGAAATTACTTTTCAATTTATGTCAGCATATCTAAAAATCTTTGTTTGTTTTATTTTGGTTTTTGCTTAAAAACATCTTTCACTTCTACTCAGACCATCATGGGGAGTCTGGCAGTGAAATAGATGGTGCTCTGTTTCACAAGCGTTACCCTCAGTCCTATTTCTTGCAGTATGAAAGTTTCCAGACCATAATAAAGGGCTGCAATTTTCCATGGCGATAAATAGATCGCAACATTTAAAACAATTGTGAAATAGCCGTATCAAAGAGCCATATGAATGGAATTTTCTAAAACTTCTGGTTTTTTAAATGTTTAAGGAAGTAGTTCCCTAACTGTACAGAAACTTGTGCCTCTCAGGCAGAAGTGAGCACCCAGGGGGATTGAGCTGGCTTGCAGTAAAGCTGTGACTTCTTGATACACCACTGCACAAACCAATCCATTCTCTCCAAAACAATGAGCATTTGCATTTTAGAGGTAGGCAAAAATAGAATACAATCAAAATGCAACTACCTCTGACTAAGATGCATACATACAATACTTTAAAAAATAGGGACATTTCCTTAAAATTAGGAGAAATGCTTGGAATGTAGCAATGCACAGTAAATATTTCCTCTGTTGCATGGTCTGGCAATGCCCCTGTAATCAGACAACGACTGTTCTCATACTACTAACATGTTCATCTTCTCCTTTACTCCAAATGAAAATTCTAAATGCTCCCTCATTCACACTTTGAGGTTGAATAGTTAGTCTGGGCTCTCACAAAGGACACGTTTCTGCTGAAATCCTGCTGCACTCTGCCAAAAAGAAATCTTCTGCAGATCAAAGCTATACTTGATATTACTACCTTATTTTGTGATTAAGCTGTTTACTGATTTTCCCTCTCACGCACCGCACTCGCACAACTTGAAATTAAATGCAGAATAGCAACAAAGGATATACAAAGTTACACATAGCTGAATTCTATTTTTAAAAGTTTATTTGCTTAGCACAGAAGGAAAACTTTACCATTTTCATAATTAATCACACGAATAGAAACTTGGGGGCATTTTTTCACTTAGGATAAATAGCGACAACCAGAAATAATGATTCTGTTCAGAGCAAGGATATTGAAAAAAAACCATTCTGGATTACAGGTTTTTAACATAGTATGTATGCACTAAGTGTCATTCCACGGAAACCTCTGTGTGTAAAGCCTGTGTTTTACATAGACATGCAGATATAAAGATTTTCAGCAGCTGGGCTTGAGTGCATTCCAGGACCATGAAACTTAGTTATCACTTCCACATAAAGCCACCAGGATGGTTTCATAATCCCCTTTGAGTTCATCCTGTAAATTTAAGCATGAAACCCCAACAATTGTTAGAATAATGGCCTCAAGTAAAACAAATTTCAATTACCATTCAATACACATTGATCAAATATCAGTGTTCCATCTATATAAATTAATCCCTCAATAAAACACAAGTTAGCCACCGACTGAGCTGGTACCAAGCACCATCACTGAAGGTATTTGTATGATCTAGAAATAAACACATGCATTTCCAGAGTCGAGCCCAGGTAGACAAGGCTAGTAAAAATGTTGGGAGGTCTAGTGGCAAAAGTGAAGAAGAGAAGCACAGAAGAGTTTTATCTACCCAGGAGCTTAAATTTTTACTCTGAATAAAGTGAAATTTTCTTTCTTGATCAGTGGTGTCCAATGCTTATTAATATTAAAATACTGTGTATACACATTCTGTCCAAGAGCATCTCAAACAAAGGCTGACAGTACAGTGATAGTCTGCTCACCACAGGACTGCTCATTCAGCTTGGTGAAAATGGACAACATGCATTAAGCATGCCGTGTAATTATTACTTGCACTTCTTGTTTTCTCTAATTTTAATCTAGTTTTCAGAGGTATAGGAATTGTTTAGCATAGCCAAACCTCAAGACATTTGGATGCAATTACCACTTTGGAACATGATGAGGTGGTATAATTACACACCGAATTACAGGTAACACACATGCCTAAGGGAAGATTTTTAGTGACCTTTGGCACCTAACTGAAAAAGTAGCAGACATCAATAAAAATACAAAAGGCATTTTCATATATGTAGGGAGTATGTTTCTAGTCCAATCAAGACATCTTTTTTTTTGGTAATGTCTAGTATTTTACACAAAGGTGCTTTGCCAGTTTAGCTTTCTTTGAGTCCCTCACCACTTGAATTTTCTGGAAGAACATTGGATGATCAGTCCGTTTTAACAAAATATTTTTGCCAGTTTAACTCATTTACTTAAATCATAGGGAAATCAGGCCAAATACATGTTAATAAAATTAAAAATTCATTTGCTGAAGTACCCCAAGTGTTAAAAGCCATTATCCGGTTGTGTCAAATACCTCCCTTAGAGCTGTCTGGCCATAACCTCTTGTACCATTAAGTACAAGAATTTGGGGATATCCTACTGTCCTTTCAGCTCTTGGATTCTACTGTAAGGTGATATCCTGAGACAAGTATCACTTCTATTTCTATAGCTCTTTCAACAACTTTGACCCGGAAAAGGAATTAGTTCTCCCAGCCTGTGGGCCATTGGAAACGTAAGGTACTCATCTGAAATGAGCTGTGCAGGATGAACTGGTGACCGAGGAGCAGAAAAGTTAACAGACCTTTACTGGACTTCAAAAATGATCTGGTTGCTTTGTGCTTCATGTGTCACGTGGGAGAAAACCTACCATGATGGCTTGGCGGAGGGAGATGCCATACAGACTCTTGTAATAGCCCTTGATCTCGTTCATGTCCACCTCATGGCGCGAAACCATGATTCTGATGAGGTCTTTGTGCCGGGTCCCAAAACCCTGACAAAAGAAATAAAGAAGAAAGGGGGGAAAAAAGGAGGGAAAAGAATTATGCTACTTTTGTCACTGAAATATTTTGATCAAGTTCTGTAGGTTAATCCATCAGACTTCTTTATAGATGAACATATCTCTTTCCTCTTCCTTTAGTATCTCTTGTAACAGGGAGGTCTCATATCTGCCCTATGAGCACAAAACACTTCTGATAGGCTACCTCCATCATGTTGTTTTTAGAGTTTTTTAATATTTTTAGCCCTTTCTTTCAGCTGTTTGCTAAAAACAGACATCTCCTTCACTGTGCTTGCTCGACATTAGGGAGAGCCTAGACATAATTGTTTTTTTAAATTACTCTTTTAATAGTGCAGTGATCTGCGTTTCCATAATGTTTCACTCAATTTTTCCCATATTGCTCTTAACCAAGGCACAGGAGTTATGACAATACCAACATACTAGACTGTTTCATGATCACCAGCTGCCTCACTAACATGAGTGAGTTCCAAATCTGCCAGAAGGATCACGGATATCTCATCATAGATTAGCTTTGCACAAGGTTCCTGCTAAGATCTATAATTGCTCTTCTTTTCCCTTTTTACTATGACTGTTGTTTCTTAAGAAGGGTTCCAGTCTGCCTCCTGTCCCTGTAACAGTAAAAGATACGTGTGGATGGACAGATGCCCCCCTGAGCATATTACAGCAGTCTACTCCTCCAACAGAAAGTCTCCAGTTTCAAAGGAAGGAATAAAAGGAGTGAGAGAAATACCCTGAATTTCCCTCTGCAGTCTTTTTCTACCACACAAAGGGCCTAGAGACCTCTAGCTAACTTTTTATTTTTCAGCCTTTAAAGCACCTCATGTTTGCAAAGAGGAGATCTTTATTTAGATTACCTTCATCGCCAAATGGAGTTTTTCTGCAAAGAAAGCTGGTTTGCTTGTGGCACACTTTACTGTAATGAAGCAATGAGACAAGGTCACTTCTGCTATACATGTCACAAAAATACAATAAAACACTTTCAAAACCCTCTCATTTTTCCTACCCACATACCCTATATATGCACTTCTTTGATCCTTTTTCTTCATAATGTATGAGGACAAGAAGACCCTCTCCTCTGTTTATTCAGAAAGCAATTCAGTCAGGGGAGAATAATTACCATAAAAGCAACATATTTCTCCCTAGTTTACTGCCTTAAAATTAATGAAGCTGTTGCAATTCCCAAGAAGAAAAATGTGAAAACATTTATGCCTTCTATAGCAGAGCTGGAGGTTATAATCTGATATTCTGTAAACCAAGTTATCGTTCAATTTGATATTAAGAGCAATCTGATAAAATTATTCTTTTATCCAAAGTGTGTTTGACTGTGACACAAAAGCCAAGACAAGATGAGTGCCTGGTTCCCAATTACATCCCTGATCTACTGGTAAGAGGGAGTCCCTGCCTTATCTTACTGTTCATGAACAACTTTATATGAACATTTTCTTGAACAAAACCACGGAAAGAATGTTTTTTTATGTATTTAATAACCAATATTATAAATATTCTTGCTACATGAAACTTAGAGAAGAGTGGCTTTGGTTGAAGACAGGCTTAAAACTATTGGATTTTTGATACAAACTATACCACTTTTGACAGCTTTTTTTAGCATATTGGTTTCTTGAAAAGATATTCCTATGTTGGCAACTCATCTGTTCCCATTAAAAGATCTTTCCGAATATTGGGAGAGGTATTTCCACTCATTCATCAACTTCAACTGATTTTAGGTGTGTCAATTAAATCACCATAACTAGTTTAGACTTTCCAAGGTATCATTTAGCAAGCTCAATGAAGCAGGGTAAGTACAGAACAGTTTCTGATCAGGGCAATTATGGCAGAAATAAAAGGTTAAGTTTAGTCAGAACATACAGTAGGTTTCAATGTGCAGAACCACTTACCAAGGGCAGTGAGGCAATTCTCAATATCAC
The DNA here is from genome assembly GCF_027477595.1 of Haemorhous mexicanus. Lineage (NCBI taxonomy): Eukaryota > Metazoa > Chordata > Aves > Passeriformes > Fringillidae > Haemorhous > Haemorhous mexicanus. The sequence continues at coordinate 2,084,978 of NC_082381.1, forward strand.
CTTTCAGCTCCAAATCCAGTACCTTGTTCATGTCGTGCTTGCTGTATTTGGTGTACTTCTGAAAGACTAAACAATGGGAAAGAACAGTATTCTCCCTGCACTGCCTCTGCCCTATTCTGTCCCCATTGCTGCAGTAGAGGATTGCTCTTTCTCATTTTCTTCAGACAGCACAGTGTAAAGTAATGCAGTAACACAGTGTTACTGCACGTCACTTACTGCTGATGGAGTCAGCAAACGGAATGGGACTTTGGTAGGTTGGAAGGGCTCATTTCCCATCGGCTGGAGCAGAGGTGGCCAACCGACTGCCCCAGAGCCTGTGACATTGTGTGATAGCCCCCTGTCTAGGGGAAACTGGCTAAGAAGCAAGACCACTTTGGGGAGCTCTCATTGCTTGGCATTGTGATCACAACCCAGCTGAGACTTTAGATTTTTTAATAGCCTAAATCTCTAGTACTAGAAAGAACACCTAGGCTGCCAAACACACCCTTAGTCAGCAGGCATACTTCCTATTAGAGCCATGTCGTGATAATCTGTATCTTCTCTGAATTCATGAATCAGCAATGTTCAAAAATCATCCCAGAGAAGTATGAAGCTTTGTTCAGCTTACCCCTTCGAAGATGCGGGTAGCTTCTTGTAGTAAGAATAGTTACAAACACACCAATATCTGTTCCTTTCCTTTTCTCTCCTGCCTCATACAAGGCCTGACATAAAGAAAAGAAGGTCACAAGGTCAATATCAGAATAGTAAAACTCAAACAGGAACACTGTATTTTGAGGGCCATTGCTTGTTAGTAATGAACACTATCCCTTGACCCAATCCAGATCAAAACTCTGCCTCAGACTAACTCCAGCTCTGTCAAATAATACTTCATACTTCACTTATGTCTTAATAGTTCCTAGGGAACGCTATGCAGATAGAAAACCTATTTTCAGACATTTTACAATCATCATCTAGCTTTCCTGGCTACACTACATTCTTGAATGAAGTTATTTTTCATTTGTCATGATAGCAGCCTGCCTGAAAGCCTCAGGACTGGTAGGATTTCATAAGACTGACTAAATTATTTCTGCAACTAACTGGTGCAATATGCAGGAGAAACCTATGTACTAAGTACTTCCTCATCTTTCCAGGAGTGACTTTTACTTCCAGGAAAGTAAAAACCAAATTGGTCTCCTCCATTTTCCTCTCCTCCTAAAACCTCTCTAAGAGTAATAATAAAAGACCTCCACACAGCATGAATATCTAGCACTCCGCATCAAAAGAAAGAGTACTGAACTTTTGAACTTAGGAAAAGTATCAATTTACCTTCATGTCAAGGGCTGATGACAGAACTAAACTCCTTATGTAAGAGGAATTAAAGCAGTATTTCTCAATGGCCTTTTCTTTGCTGGGTTTTTTTGAAAAATCAATTTGAAGTCATCTAAACTTAAATTGTAACTGGGATGTAACATTTTGCTGGTGAAAACTCAGCAAGGACTGCTAAGTTTTATCAACATTTTAGCAAAGATAGTCCTACTAATGTTGGAAGGAATAAGAAAAAGATCAGATGCTTATTTTAGAATTCTTGAGAAAATGACACTGAGGTTTACCAATTACCTTGAAAGGTTTGTCACTAAAAAGCAGTACCAATATCTAACATACTGCAGAGTTCAAGGGTCAGTGTATGGCAGCTGATCTGAATATAGAAGAGCACACCCTCGTTCCTTAATTCAGGAACTCTTTTATAACCAGAAGCAAGACTCGGTCTGATTCCTCTGCTTGTTGACTTCAAATGGTCTTCAAGCTTTTCATGAACTAGACTAGGTCCTGCAGAAATGCTTCTGAAGCTAGATATTAGGGTGAAGATTTAATTTCCTTCATATAATTAACTCACATGAATTCTGCAAAATACCCTCTCCTCAGAAATATTTGCTGTATGACATTGAAATCTCTGTTAGGTCTGCAATGCACAGGATTCAGACAGACAGAGGAATATCAAGTAGGTCAGAAGAAGAAGTGCTGCAAAGTGCCAATTATGACCTTACCCTGGCATCATTGTCAGCAAGTTCATCGTTCACATGAGGGTTTTCACATCGGTCAGCCTACATAAATAAAGAAAATTTCACTGGTACTCACAATCATTCAGTTCACTAAAGCTCAGCATCTGAGAGTTCTGCAACAGCACTCTCATACATAAGCCAATACATAACTGGAAATACATGCAGTTATGTAAATCATCCTGTGAATAAAACTGTTGTATTGGTAATGAGAGAACATACTAGTACAGCCATAAGTGACTTATTTCTTAATTCCTACATAAAAAGCCACAGGAAGGATTTGTTTCTTGACATAAAACAGGCTTCAAACCTGTGACCTGGTCCCTGATGATCATTCAATAGACTCCTTTAACAAGTTGATTTGAAATTTAAAACTGGAAGTCCAAACAATGTACATACACGGATGCATCAAAAAACCATCCTGGATGCAAGTGCAAGGTTCATATATATACACTCAAAAATCAAATATTTATTAATTTTAAAAGGATATTTTAATTGGGAAGGCCCAGTGTTTGAAGTCATCTATTTCTGAATATAAATTTATGAAACAATTCTTCCACTTGTTAACTCCCTGCCCTTGTCCCATTATCTAGCTACTAGAAACATTCATTAACAGGAAAGAAAAAATTTTTTTTCTTTCTCTAATTTTCTTTTCTCTAATTTTAAACATTTATTCTTTTTCTAGGCAATTGACATGACATTATGCCTATTACTTTTTCTAGTGCTTAAATATAGCACAAAAAAGGTCTTAAAAGCATAAATGATTAAAAAGAAATATTGTTTTACACTAAAGTTTTTAAAAGGCACTTGAGATAAAATCTCATTATATTTTAAGAACAGTTTCTAGTGGTCTAGGATTTAAAAGTTTAAAACAGTAATGCAAAGAAATAAATATTGCATAAATCTTTATTTATTTCATGTCTCTCTAAAGTAGTCTTGAGAACACTGATTTTTGATAATAGATATTGTCACTCAAAATGCTTAAGCATAACATACCTTGGCTAGAGCAAGCAAAGCCTTTTGAAAGTCTCCAGATGTGTCAGAGATGATGTCTTGTGTCAGATCTCTCTTCAGCACTGCAATCAAATAGTTTGTTTTGAAGCTATCAACTAAGTTGACTACATCATCTTTAAAGGTACCATCAAACCACTCTATTATCTTTTTCAGTATTTTCTTCATTTCCTACTTCAAAATGCCCACTAGAAATATAATTTTCTTTTCGTTTGGTTTCAAGTAAAGGAGTTTATTTGTAACATATCCTTTAAATCCTGTGCTTGAAATTGGAGGTTAAACCTAAAATGGGCTGAAAAATGTCCTTCTCTAAGGTCTTGTGGGTAGCATTGTCTCAGGTTTCTGCTTATAAAATACACAAACCTTGTTTTAAGCCTTTTTCTTTTTCATTCTTACTTCTGGCTGCTCTTATCAGTATTGAACTCAAACACAAAACTCTCCCCAAAAAATCAAGGTTTTAAGATAGGCATCTAAGAAGAAGTGTCTTGGTAAAAGTTACTTCATCATCTTAGAAAACAGGATTTAATTAGACATTACAGTAAACTCGACATACAAGAGAGACACCACATTACATTGTAGTAGTTTCTCCAAGCAGCTTCCCCCTGCAGTTCACTGGCTGCTCCTACTGCTAACATGTCTGTGTTGCTGACTCAGTCAGATTTATTTTTTCCAATCCTACGCTTTTGTCTTAAAATGTCAGCCAAGGTTTAGTTATAGGGGAAGAAAAGCAGCCTGTCTTTGCATGCATCCAAGAAAAATACTGAATGTGTGACTCATTCCATCAGACACCCACAATCCCAGCAGTTGTGTTGTATCTGTTCCTCCACTATTGGGATCAACATAGTTCAGCAAAAATCACCATGATCTCCCTCACAGCAACCCTGTCAAATTTTTGTGAAGCTGCATTTGCTTCCCGTTTTGTTCTCAGCTCCTCATACTAAGAGAGGTTGTGAATCTAATGTGTCTGCTATAGGGTTATGCTATGGTGTAACTTCCTTCTTGCTTCTTAATACTTCTTTCTTGCTCTGAGTTACCTTCCTTGTAGTATCTGCTGGCTTCTCTGATCTCTTTGTTGGTTCTTGAGGCCAGAATCTCAATTAAGGTATCTTCATCAGTTCCAAGCCCCTGATAAAAGCGATTGAAGTTTTAGAGATGTTATTCAATAGAACAAACTTAGAATTCATAACAGAAATAAGATGAAAATCATTGTCTTGGCTTTGAAGACACCACATGGAATGAAAAATCAAAATTAAAATGTTGTGCTTCCATATTGTGTAATTTCAGCTCTTTTGGAATTAAATTTTTATTGCGTTCAATATGCTGGTGCTAAAAAGAAGTGCCAAAAGGATCAAACAGTGCACATAAAAGATAAGAATGTAAAATCTATGAAGAAAACATACTTCCTTCCCTTTTTTTCTTTCTCCTATGTGAACATTAATGTAAGTGCTATGGCTCCCAGTAGCAATCAGCTTTCAGAAAGCAAGAGTTCCTTCTCTCAAAAGAATCTCCTCCAACATTGAAATTCAGCAGGGATTACTGGGTTTTATTCTCATAAACTGAGTTGGCAATACAAATTTATTTAATAAAATGAAGTTAAAATAAAGATAATATACAAGCCTTGATAACTATGTCCAGTATTATTTACAGGCCTTGATAAATACAGATGCTTTCTAGGAAAGTTTTTCTCTGAAGATTTTGTCCTACCTTCATAGAGGCTCTTAATTCTTCAGCATCAAATTGAGCTGGAGTTTTCAGCAAAGCCACAGCAACATCTTCTAGATGGCCTTTCAGAGCTTTTTTCAAAGCTTCTTCAAGACTCTGTTTCAGGAAGAGTAATAAACACACCAAGTTAATGAATGGTGGAAGTGTAGCCGCTGTTCAGCTGCAGTCCAAAAATTATTCTGATCTCTGGTCAATCTAACTCTACATCATTCCTATATATAACAAAAAGAATTATGAAGCCCTACTTCAAGTTTCAGATTTGACACTTTAATTAATATAAAGTGTCAGGGTTTTTCAGGAAGTATTCTGGAGGGCTTTCACACATTGCAGTTCAGCTCCATTGAAACATTGAAAACATCAGAAGAAGACTCTCACAACAGGAGAGTCATAATTGTAAGAGAATCTTCCAGAGAAGATAATGTGACATTACTCTTATGATTATGACTGAGTTGCTTATTTGTGTAACATCTGAACTCATTGTTTACTGCATGAAGTTTGAAGTGAACATATGTAAAATCACCATAAACAAAACCACAAGTTCTGAAGATAAAGGCTGTATTCTAATTTGACCTAAATTTAAGTGGGGTGGGAAAAAAAATATTAAAATCTGGTTTATTTTGCTGCCTATCCAAAAATGTTCTAAAATCACTAGAAGCCCCTCCCCATAGCAGCATTGGTAGACTTGGGGAAGAGTGTTGTGGTCCTACAAGTCTCCTATCCTACTCAGTATTCTATCTTTACTTATCTGTACCATTGGAGCCAGGAGAAACTTTGATATTTTGAGTGAAAATTAAGCTTGGTTTGAATATACTTTACCTTTCCTTTAGCCTGCTGATAGGCAGCCTTGATCTGCTGTCGCTGAGCATTTGTTCTCTTAGTCAAGATGTCAATGATGGTGGCTTCATCCACACCTATGAAGAAACAAACAAAACTCCAGTATATACAAAATACATACGTCATTAAGCCATGAATTTTTCTAAAATTATTATCTGCTTTATTTCATATTTTGATTTCTTGATAAACTCAAACTCAACCAAAGGAAAAGCTGTTATCATCTACAAACTCATAAGATTAGTTATGCATTTAAGAAACCAAATAAATAGATCCATGTAGGACACAGAAATTTTATACAAAAAGTCTTTAGAGTGTTCTGAGTGTAGATCTTCCACTAAACTGAAAATCCCTAAAAAACAAACAGTAGCCCACACAAAAAAACAAATTAGATGGCATTCTCCTTTACTCTCAGTAAGTCAAACTGGAAAACCTTTGGAAGTGCAAAGTGCCAAATGTGATTTTCATGAAAAGAGAGATATATAACAGAAGCATACAATATATTACCAGCATAATCACTGCCTCCTGCAGGAATTCTATGGAAATCAAGCCAAGAAGTATTAGTATGGTATGTTGCAATATTATTTCCTTCCACAGAAATTATATTTTTTTCAACTCTTTCTTCAGCATATTCAAGAACTTTAATGTAGCATTAAGGTCTGAAACCGTAATACAACATCAGGCTATCAAAGAGCTGAGATTCTTCACCAAGTGGCATAATTTAAGGCATTACCAAGCTTTTAAAAGTAGAGGCACCTCTCCTGCTTGGCACTGCCTCTTGCTCCCATATTTTATTCAGTGCTATTCTCAAAACTTTCTAAGGAAGGGTCCTAATGTAGTACGTTAAACATTTACTCCTCTCACCTTTTACAGTAATTGCTCTGTCCAAAGCAACAACATCAGCTGATGGATCAAAATTTGGGTATGACTGTACTCCACGGATACCTTTGGAGCTCTTCTGCAGAGGGAAAAGAAAAACTAAAATTTAAAACAGAAACAGGAAAAACATTGCTCATACCAAAGAACATTTTTTGTACTGAAGCAGTTTTGAATGCTCAAACATACTATGCATTTGGGATTGCCTTTTATCATAAGGGAACATACAGTTTTGTAGCACAGGTAATTGAATGGGGTCAATAATGGATATGCATTGGACCTATTCCTTTCACAGCTCTCATATCAAACAAAAAAGTACTTCATAAATTGGTTTAGGTGCCTGAACATCTATTTCTTAGTGTAAGTTGGATTGCACAGGAAAATAATTAACTGTCAAAATTAGGAAATTATGCTCAAATTTTAAAGGCTCTAAACCCACAATTAAATTCTACAGGCACTTCCAGTAAAGTGCTAGTTTCTTTGCTCACCTTATGCAAACTGACTGTGTTATCCCATTACGGGTGTCCTCAGCTGATTCATATCTAAGTTCTCAAACATTTCTTGCATTCAAGATCCTGGGGAAGTGTTCAAGCCTAACCCTAGAAGGAAGTGGAGACCTCTTGCCCAGCTTCTTTGAAACTTTAGACATAAGCCACAGTCTTTGCAAAGCATTATCCACTAGCTGATTCTGGTGAATCTACTCCTAGATGGGCACTCCCTAGTCAATGTCTGAAGATCTCTGGGCAATGTACAACAGATCGTTTGGCTTGTCCTATGTCAGCAACATGACACATCAAGTTACAGGTAGGACTAACAGCACTAAATAACTCATACAGCACTCAACTCAACAGCACTAAATAACTGATTCTAGTCTACTATTATCGCAGAATTATAAAATACTCCAAGATTCTTGGATGAAAGATTTATAGAAAATTCCCATTGTTGTGATATGTAGTGAGTTTCTTATTAGAAGACACCACTAGTTTAGCTAGATGATTCAGAATCCCCTATAGTCTTTCTCTTGCTTCAAAACCTAATATTTCAAGTTTTTTAATCCTTTGTCATTAAAATAAAATACCCCAAAAGAAAGGGCAAGGTTTTATGAATACATATTTTACATACAACATTTTGTATTGAATTTTGTACACTTCTAACATCTGATAATTAAGTGATCATCTCCCTACACAATTGTCTCACTAGGAGTTGTAACAGAGGAGACAGACTGGATGCTTAAATCTCTAGCACAGAGTTACATAAATTTCATACTTAAATCTCTGCATCTTAAGTCTCTAGCATACTTTTCAAGGCATCACTGTGTCTTGTGTGCTAAGTCAACAAAGGAGTGGCACTGTCTCACTGCCTGTTTCTCAGTCTTGCAGGCTGACCTTTGTATGCTGCTTTCCATGCCAAACTTATCTACCAGCAATACAAAAGTCTCTGGAACCACCATAGCCAAGAATGTCTCAGGACCCTAGGAATGGAAGTGGAATAGGATGGTGGAGCCAAATGCTTGTGCACAAAATGTTGTGGCGTCAAAACTACAAAATCAACAAGGGCCTAGAGCAGAAAACTTTTGTTTACTGAAATTTTCCCTATATAATTTTATTTTCAAATTGCAAGGTTTTTTGGGAACTTGTGTGATTTCACAGCGTACTGCTTTACTTTTGCTTTCATTTCAGTATCTTCACCTCATTATCACAAAGATTCTCCATACCATCCTAGCACAGAAACTCTTGACTCCTCACAACCATATCCCTCCCTTCCAATGTACAACCATACTCATTGTCTGAGGTTTTTTATTACGTGCTGTGGCTTGTTCTACTGTGAGCATGACATATGATATGAAACCTAGGATAAATACCAGTGACTTTACTTCCTCCTTTACATTCCTGGGTTCTGACTCACGGCTTCCTGTACCCCAGCCAAAGAGCCCCTGGTTTTTTCACATGCGTTATCTGGACATGTTCACACAGCTCAGCATCAGATTACTACATTAAAGAGCCAATCTGAGTCAATCAGTGACTGGCCACTGGGAATTACAGTTTAATCACACTAACTAGCTCTGCCGAGGAATTGATAACTAGACTGATAGGTGCAAATTAGAGCAATTTGTCATCTTGTAGCAAACTTCCTATACTATATGGTTACATTAGATTATACACTGCAATAAAACTAGGTTCCAGTTCTAACCTGCTAGAGTTTTGCCATTGCTTTCCCTCTTTTGCACGAATGAAAGATGTTTACATGGCTTTAAACTACTTGTAAGACTACAAGAGAATGAGCATGGTGCTCTCAAAAGTTCATAATACTTACAATACATTCCTGCTCCTGGTTGTCAATGAACCATGCCTGCTTCAGAAATTCTGATACCATAGCCATGTTGACAGAGTTTCTGGGAAGAGATGCATCGAGTTATGAACAATTTTTCATCATTTTCAGCACCAGTGCAACTCAAGAATTTCTACCCTCAAAATCACTTCTCTAGCACGATGACACGTCGCGGTTGACGTCCCACATGGTAACTGGCCTGTGCTATTGGAGGCAGGTAACTTTGATGTTTCATGAGGGATGTGATGCTCCACAGCTGCTGGCTCACCCCTACACTCTCAGCTACTTTCAAAAGCTTTAGATAAGAACAGCAGTAGAACTATGTGCTTATAGCAATACATTAGCATTAGCACTTACTTACAAAGGGAAGTTACTAGAAAGTAATTAGTTACTCTATCATCTATGCCCATTTAGTTTGATCATTTTGAAATTCACTGGTAAACATGGGTTCTTGTCTCATCATTTACTGATGGAGTTCTTGTGTATTATGTTAGGAAAAAAGAAATTCTCTTGTTAATATGCTTTTATGTAATTTCTTTGACTAGACATTTTCTAAGGAAGATGAGTAAATCTGGATAGTTTTATATACATTGCTTTTTCTTACATATTTTCCACAATTTTTACATAATAATAATAAATCATTACCATGTTAGGAAGAGGAAATAAAAATAAGTTTTCCTTTTTACCACTCAGAAAGAAAGTCCACCCAGCTTTCCCAAAAAATAATGAAAATAATGAATAGGTTGCTTCGTAACAACTTCTGTTGTTGGAGTGGGGAATATTCTGTTTGTTAACTGACATAGTGAGGAAATAGAAAGAAGAAATAAATGGTTTATCAAATAAAGTTATTCAATCTAGATTTTTGGTAAAACACTCTTCCTCAGCAAGTTCTAGGGAAGACCTGGTTTTAAAGCCTACATGTAAGCAATAACTAGAGATAGTCTCGCTGAGAGTAAACAAGACTGATTTTGAAACTGGTGTTAAGAGACAAAATTCTGTTTGCAGTCTTGGAGTACAGATCATATAGACAATTATAACAAATTCTGTTAGTTATGCTGCTGACACATCCCTCTGTCCTGTAGGAAGTGCAGAGACCAGCCTTTTGACTCTATACAAGTTGAGGACAAGAAGAGTAGCTGCAGCCCAGCTCTTTCTTTCCCTCACAGCTAAACTGTAAAGCTTGCTTCTGCACTCAGCAGCCAAAAAAGTGGCAAATACCTCACACAGCCTGCCTGCAGCTCTCTCCAAGGTAAGAGCCAGCCATATCCCCTCTTCCCCAAAAAACTCCTGCATTTGTGTCCTTCCCTCAGGAAGGAATTTAGCTTTGCCTGTGCTGCCTGAAAAGCTGAAACTGATTCACAATCTGTATTTTTATGCTATTCAGATTTAAGGATCAACTTTTATGACCTGCTATTTATTCAGAATCAGAAAAGCGTGCTCATATCACAATTGCAACCTGCACTTTCCTCAAGCTGTCAGAGTGACTCCTGCACCCTTCTATGGACAGAAGTTAGCAGGGCCAGATGAAGCAGTGTGGTGCCCAAAATTCTGCTGCATTTTGTAGCAGCACACATGAAGGCCACATGCAGAGGGATGGAAACACTTAAGAGTCTCCATACTGGGTACACTGATTCATCAACGCTGGCATGTCCTGGGATGTCTGCTGACTAACTGATACACAGAGCAGAGAACCACTCTAAACTGTGAAACCAGATTCAGTCTCCCAGCACCAGATCTGAGAAGGGGTGTGTTTTGCCTGACAAAGTAACCCTTTTCAGGGAAAGCTAGCTTCAGGAAGCACATCCCTTTCTTCCACACATTCCCACACCCACCTGTGACACCAAGCTCTAAAGGTTTCCATGCCTTTGGGGCTGGCTGGAACAGAAGGCTACTAGACTAAATTGGGTTTATTAAGCCTCTAAAACTTCATGTCTTTTCTGGCTTAAATGATACAGTAAGAAAAAAAAGTCTGTGCCTTAGAAACTTTTAAAGGGTTTTTTTTTTTCTTTTGAAATAAAGTCACTGGCATGCAGATCCATCTATTTCCATCTAGTAAAGAAATAATGCAATTTTAATACAAGTCAAAATAGTCAACAGTCCTTGGGGGAAGCTGAAGACCTCAGTCTGCTTGAATTACTTCGTAAGGTAAGAAACCAAAGTAACATAAAACTTTTCTTCTGCTTTGGAAGAAACTACAGCTGATAAGAAAAAAGAAGGCTGGAATCTAGGAAGACAGCCAGCTCCCTGCTGGAGACAAGGTGTTGCCCAATACTTTGTCCTGCCCCTCTAAAATGCAAAGAGATTTTGTAAACAATTCCTAGATCCAGGAGGGATACATTCACTCCAAATGCCACTTCAATGTGGTATGAAAAGGACTGAAGCAACTGATTCCCAGTTGGAATGACCAACATCACAATGGGATGGAAAAATCAGAGAGACCTCCAGACTGAAAGCCCTAACTGTTGTTTCACAAAAATGACCACAATATTGCTTCCTATCTGGCTCTTAATCCCCCAAAGATGCACCCTTGAACAGGACCAATCAAAAATTTTTAAGATTTTGAGAAAATATTTTATTAAAAATATTGAAAGACACAACTAGACTTACACTACAGTCCATGTCAAATGACAGCATTTATCTCTGCTTATTTAACCATATCATGAAGCATGTCAGATGCCTGGTTACTTTCAAAGGCTCAGTACCACGATCTTGATGAACATTACAGTCATGTCACCCAGTCAGAAAAATAGGCAGGAAATCTAATATAGTAATTTACTTTGCAGTGAAAAATATGCTGAATGTGGAAACATCAGAGAGAAAAACAGACTCATCTTTGTAAAATTCTATGGAAAGATTTAGCAGGAAGAACCCCAGATGACACAGCTTTTACGTGGCTTTGCCAAGTTCTTAGTCAGAAAAGCAGGATTTTGCTCTTATGTTTCTAAAACACTGGTTTGATTTCTAAATTCTTATTTCTAATTTGATTTCTAAGAGATTTGATTCTCATCACTTTCATGAACAATGACTTCTCTACAGTTATTGTGCAGCAAAGTGCTGTTGAAGTATCAACAGCTGTTTCAATTTTTTAAGTTTACATGCACAGCACAGTAGTTTTCTAGGAACTCTGGTTTTACTACAAATTTCTACAGCAGCCAATTAAAAACTCAAAGAGAAAGCATATGAAATAGTCTACTCCAAATCAGTTTGCTTTTGAAGTTTTAACCATTTTTTATTCCCTTTATTTAACTGCATTAAATAAAAGTAATATTCCCCGAGCCCTTGTGTAAAATGTTGCAGAATGGAAGGAATTTCTCCTGCATGCACCCGTCTTTTTCCCTGACACCACTCCAACCCACAGAAAGTTTACACCAGGTCACTTGACAAATTCAGCATGCAATTTCAAAAGTGCTGGGTCTACAGAGATCAATAATGAACTAAAAAATCCTACCTTCCTCCTCAAGGGCACTGCCTTGCAGAGCTGCACAGTCCCGAGCAAAGGAGCAGAGGGCTCTCAACGCTTTTGTAGCCTGAGCAGGAAACTCCACCCAGCAACCAGTGCTTCCACAGCCCCAGTAATCATCTGCAGCAGTTATATCTGGGTGCCACCCAAAGTCGAGAAACATTAGGAAAAAAAAGTCATTGCGAAACTGTGTGCTGGTGAAAGTCTGAGCAGATTTCAGTAGGGAAAAGACGACAAATGAGCAAGCCATGGTAGCTCTTCTCTCCTGCTCTAACCACATGCCCGGTTTTAATAAATTGCCATAAATCTTTTGGGATCACACCATTAAATATTAGGAAAACAAAATTTGAGTAACTCTCTTCACATTTTAATGTCTGATATAATTTCAAAAGTGAATATATTAAGATAGATCTTTGCTCAGTAAAGCTTTGAGAGAAGAAACGGTGAAGAGTCAAGGCAGCATCCTCACTCAACTGAGATCCAGTGGCTATCAGCTCTGAAGCTTTTGCATGTGAGTCCATGGCAGAAATAACCCAGGAATAAAACATCTAGTATTTCATGTAAATAACTTTTTTTTTAAGTTAAAAACCCATGGAAAGAAGGCAGACCTAACATAAGGGCAATAATTGGCACCTTCATAATTAGAAAGAGATTGAAACAATCCGATTGAACTCTGAAGTACAAAGTGAGAGTGATTTGTACAAGATGAGGGTATATCTGCTAGAAGTGGTTTTCTGCAAGCACTTCCTTGCCAAGCCAGCACAGCACACCACCATCACTAACATCTCAGATTGGCCTGGAGCACGGTGCCCAGTGAAGAAATACCTGTTGCTGAACCTGAAGTGTTTGCAATGGGCACATAGGGCTCCCAGCAGACTTTCATCCTCCTTCTGCTGACTGGCTGCAGTGCACAGGTACCCCTAATATGCTGATCTGCCCCACATGAACATCCATGAAATGCAGTCTGCCCTTGAAACACATGTTAACAATTAATTATATGAGGAGGAGGAGGAACAGACTGATGGTAATTTTTAGAGGAAATCCTTACAAATTTCTCAAATGTGAAATAAGACACATGGACATTCCAGCATAATTTACATCTTTCTCTGTACACCAAAATGTGTGCTGCTCGGAGTAATCTGCTCATCACATTCAAAGGAGGTCCCCTTCCCAGCAGCCCAAGCAGAGAGCCTCCAGGAGCGCTAAGGACTCAGCAGCCAGCCCACCCCAGTGCCAGGATCTGCCCTCAGCAGTGGCCTCAGCCCTCATTCCCCACTGGTCACTGCCCTGCTGCCTTACAGAGGGCTGGGACTGAAAGTGGCACCCAGCCCATGGCTGATGGCCTGTCACATTCCCAACCCCAGAGAGGTGCCAAATGCCTGGAGCTGGGGCTGCCTACCCCACGTCTTCTGTTCCTGGCTGGGGTGATGGGATAGGAGGGGCTGCCAGGCCCTGCCTGCTGACCCCCATGGGAACACTTCTGGCCCTCGGGGAGTCCCCAGCCTCCCTGACTCTCTCAGAGCAATTTTCTCCTATGCTTTGTTATTTCCTTTCCCCCTGTGTACTTAATATATCATTTGACAAAAGTATTTTAGATGTTTTCAGTAAATGGAATAATTGAAGGGGCCTACCAGCTGACAATGATACAGTGAGCAAGCTGTCAGGTGCATGTTGATTTGTTTGTTTAATTATGATGTGTGATGTACAGATTACTCTAGCCCACCCAAATTCCATATCAGAATGACACTAGCAGTCTAATCTCTGTTATCACTCTTTTTCTGGGACTGTTTCCCCTGTCTATTAATGGGCACAGCTAGGGTAGGAATCAGTGTGCTAGACGTGCAGAGTAAGACACTCCTGCATGTTGACTCTTTTTTCTAAGATGGTTTTTCCATAATCAGATGACTACCCCATTTTTATCATCGGATTTTTTAATACTATTTTCTGATTTAGTTCTTTTGTTTTTTGGCCTTTTTTTCAAATCTAATTCTATTGTCTTTCAGGCCCACGTTTCCGCCTTCAGAATGATATCACAAGAAGGTACAATGACTTGTGCTACTAGTCATTGAAGGAGTTATTTGCATTTGCTTTTCCTTCTTAATGGGTGGACAGATGCTCCTTGACTCACTGTCTTCCTGGAGCTCAGCTGAGTCACCATTCTGCACTAGAGTGCTTTATTGTACAGAATGCTGCCACTTAAAAAAATGCAGTTTTACACTTGGATGGAGCTCTTAGCAATTGTTTATTGTTAAGTTTTCAACTCTTACTCCATCATTTGTTTTATAAAGCTATCACAGTTTGCATATTGTTTATTGTTGAGTTGTCATTACCTAGTCAGAAGTGGCAAAGCATGCAGACACTGTTGTAGATGTTCAAATGTCTCAAAAGTGACAAAAATAAGTATATTTGTTTAGAGCACTCAATGCATGGAATGCAATTGAGAGAAACAGAAATGTTCAGTGAAAATAGAAAAGAAAAATGGTTACTTGATCAACTGCCATATTTGAAATATTTCTCTTAAGGCTAGTGATGACTCAGCTCAGTTGGGAAGATGGGATTTCCCCAAGCAAGCCATCCTAGACAAAATGACAGGAAAATGAGTCCGGAATTTTCATGGAGTTTGAGAGCTAGAGCGGCAGCCCTTCCATCTATTTCAGAGGCTGCTACAAACCTGCTGCAACTCTGTCTTTATTCCACCCAAGATACCTTAAAGAAGAGTTAAGGTAGGAGAAATTTAGGAAATGATGATTCTACCTACCTGAAATCAAAGACCACATCTTACAAAGGACCTTCAGACTGCCTCTGAGATAAACTTTAAGAGAAAATTGATGCTCACAAATTGCACTGATATGAAATGGCATTATCCCGAGGGAGCTACTGATAGAATGGGCAGGCTATAAATCATAGAACAGAGCTCTGCCAGTTTCATGCCTTGACAGCCATCCATTTTGAACCATCTGATGGCAATCCAGAGCCAACTGGAATCTGCCTCTCCAATCTTTTGCACCTTGTGACTTCATTTATCATCAGTAGCTTTTATCCACTTCCTATAAAACTTCCTACACACATGACTCCATTTCCTTAGGCACCCAGGACCTGCAGTGTGGCACCTGTACTCAGGTTCCAGGCAACAGAGACATTAACATCAAAGATACAGACCTAAGAGTGTGCATGACTTTACAGCAGGCCTACTGAAGGCAGTGGTACTCCCAAGGAGACATTCCAGAGATAATGCAGAGGTTGTACTACATATTTACCAATTCCTGTACAAATCCTATTTCAGAAAGTGTGGCTCAGTTCCATTTCTCAGAAAAATATCTTTCCTGCATATTGAGGTAAAGGGCCTCCTCAGACCTTCATCTCTTCCTTTGACATCCACAAGAGATAAAATATCAATTTCAGTGAGAACAGCTACACTATCTATTCATTTGCACCTGATCTGCATGGCTCCAGTGAGGTCCATCTAGAGTCCATCCAGGTTGCGATTATGTGTATCCCTGTGATCCTATATTATGGGCTGGATGGATTCAAATCTAGACATACAATTTCTTTTTCAGTTTCATGCTTAAACTACAAAAAAATCATTAGACATGACAGGACATTCAAAACTGTGAAATATCTCTTACGGATTCTCTGTTAAAGGTTTTGTTCTTATCGTATTTCCCATTCAGATCATGTTTCAGTTCTGAACCTCTTTGCAAGCTTGTAAATAGGGAAAAGATTGGGCAACATGCATTTGTTGATACTGATGTAAAATAAATCATAAATATTTTTGAGGTATCTTCTAATAAGGATTGATTTTATTTACACTGCATGAAATATTTAACACCTCTGTCTTTTAACCTGGATTTACATTTTGGCTTTGCCTCGTGAAATACTGAATTAGCAATAATTCTCAGGCAGGAGGAATTCCATGGTTTAACCCAAACACACATCTGCTTCTATAATCAGCTTTAATACTTACTGCTCTCTCAGTTGCGGCAAATACTTTTCTGCAGTTCCATAAATTCTTGGAAGTCTAATGGGATGTTCTGAGTCTCATGGTTAAACAAGGCTTGGCTATCCAGAAGACACAAAATGTCAATGAGCAGCCCCCTGCACAGAGAAGTAAAAATAGCCATCCTCTCACAGAAACAAGCAGAGTAGCCACATGAGAAATCATGTCAAGGCAACATCATTTTGGAGATTAGAAATCCCATTCAGTTTAAATGAACTCGAGCTCAGAGAAATGCTTCCAGAAGCTTTTCAATGTCTCAGACAGCCTTCCAGACAAAAACCTCTATAGTGCCAAAGTAATTTAGATGAGGAAAACCTTCTAGGAAGCCTCTAGGCAAAAAGTGTTGGAAGTCTTTGTTACACATATCTTCATCCAAATCACAGTAGAGCAAAACAGACCTGTTTGATGATGAAGTTGTGACAAAAATAGTAAATTGCAGTGGAAAGTAAAACTCAGTGCACATCCAGGGGAAAGTGCTAAGGAGACAAGAAAAAGTGGGAATGCATAAGCTTTTTACAGTCCTATGCAGTGCACAATGCTAATCAGAAGAGTCATTCAGGTCAAGGGAGCCCAAGTGAATTTAACCAACTCTGCTGTGCATAAAAGCTGTGGAAATGTCAGTGTCCCTAATGGAGAAAACATCCAAATATCCTCCCCGAAGAAAACCAAACCAAAACAAGAGAGCTGGTGGTATGTCACAACTGATCTGAGGAGGAAGGGAACTGGGCCATCTCTTCTAGAGAAACCATGCAGCAGGATGAGCAGTCCTCTGATTTACAAGAGACTGAACCCTGCTGCACAATTAAGCTGTTGTAACTTCAAAGAAAGAAGAGACAGCACTAATTAACAAAAAAATTAATCGGCAGATGAACTAGCAGTGGTACTGCAACATGCAAATTAAATTCAGCCATCTGGGATTTCCCAGTTTATTTGGCATTCTGAAACTGATTCCTTGAAGTAGCTTTACACCGACTGTCATTTCTTACGCCACCTTTTCTTTTAAAGAAAATTAATATTATAAATATTTATAAATATGCCCTTAGCAAACTATACTCCTTTGGTCGCTGTTGCAATACATACCAGTGAGTGTATCTATTGGCAAAAAATGTCCAGGTTAAGACAATAAAACAGTGAAACATATCTCATTCCCTGTCTACAGCAAGGGGCAAGTGTCATGCTCTGAATCTTCAGAATCACTTCAGTCAAGGTCATGTTTGTTCTCAGTGGCAGAGCCCTGGCCTGGCTCCCACTACTATGAAGAAACAAGAATTACATAAGAAGTGCATAATAGTAAATCATGTTTTGCTCATTGTGTACGTTGAAGGTGGGGTAAGAACAATCTTAAAAAAACCTGAGGAAAAGAGACATTCCATTCACTCTTGCAACATCTTGTTCCCAGAATATTGAGGGTGGTTTGTGCTTAGAAGTTTTTGGAGACTGCTTGGCTGTTACCATTTCACTCAGCAGCTTACCTGCCAAAATTAGGAGACAGAACTAATTCACAATTAGTCAGTGATTGCAAAACCGGTTTGCTTCTATGGAACATCAGAATAGTTTAACCTCGGACAAAATAAAACTTTTCATGTACCTTTCCCTCAAATCTACACAAAACCAAAGAGTTGATAGTGAAAAATCTAAACTGCAGTATTCCATTTGAAAAATTCGTTTTTCTTACCTCCTTCATTTTATGCATTTTTTCCTTCAATTTAAAGATAAGTTTATTGTTGACTTTCAGCAAAAAACGATTTGTATCCAGGAGACTTCCTACAGACTCCTGCACTGGGATGTTGAACAAGAATTCGTTACTGTGTTTCCAGGTCAAACCCCTGTTTTAAAAACTCCTGTTCTTTTGTTTCAGTTTTACTCTAGACTGGATTGCCTCAAACTGCTGGGGAAGAATTACCACTAGGGCACAATGGTGCAAGTCACAGTTGTTAAAGGGAAATTTTAAAGAGTTTAAGCTTGCTTCTGTTTCAGGGAGAACAAGGTTCGAGGCATGTTTGTATTTGTTGTAATTTGTCCCATTATAGAACTGCCTAAAGGTACATAACCCGGAGTTTGATTTGCATTTGATTTTCCTCAAAGGAGAAAGATGCAGATGCCACATTTCAAATGCAGACCACTTCTATACTAGTGCAAATTATTTATCCCTGGAGCTGCTCTAAGTTTCTTAAGGTAATCAAAGTCATTGGGAATATACAAAGAGGAACATGAAACACCTAGCCATAGAAATTTAACTTCACATAAATATGCATGAACTATCATGGATAACAAAACAGGAGACAAGAGTGGAGTAGTGAGTCCCAATGACATTAATTTAAGAAAAAGACATGGTGTAACTCTAAAAATATAGGAATTTTTCAAGGGTGATTTAAGTAAAAATGTAAAGGTTTGTGGGGTAAAGATTTTTCTTACAGTAAAATTAGCAAGAATACCAGCTAAAACAGACATACAGAAAGGAGTGATCTCAAGATATCTGCGGCACTACCAATTTGTTTGATTGTGTTTATTTAATAGTTAGCACAGTCCCATTCTAGTTCTAGAATGGGACTACTACACAGCCCTCAAAGATTAAATAAAGCAAGAAACATCACAGTGAAAATTAAAAATTTAAGTAGAAACCTAAAATACCTTTTTTAAATGCAAGTGGGAGTCTGTTATTTTCTGTTTGCTTTGCCAGTTTCTTCATTTAGCAGTAGTTGTAGCGCTAATATGTCTTACATAATTTATTACTCTAAAAAACAATTTGGAAACATAATCTGTCATATTTTTATTTTTTATAAGATTGTTAATATTTAAAACAAATACCCTAATTTGTTCAGATGGTTGATTTTTCTATTGTTTCTTATTCTCCTTTTCCATTCTTTATTCCTTTTTTCCCCTCTGTGGTAAGAGGAAAGAGAAAGGAAGGTAAAACCCCCCTTTGTTATCATAAAAAGAAAAATCACAAAATAGTTCATTTTAAAAAAAAAAATACTCTCTCAAAAAAGCCTTTTGCATAGGTCACATTGTTATATGTGTTCTTCACATCCCAGTGAAGCTATAAAATATTCAAACTAGCACAGTAGAGCAAATAGTCACAGAAATTTAATTAGCTGTGGATGAGTTGTACAAAGGTTCACAATGAAGCTGCTTCACAGCGAAACTGCTGGTTGAGTTAGTGATACCAAAAGCCTTCCTTTTGTACTAGAATCTAAAGGCAAGTTCCAGGGTTTAGTCCTTTTCGTCATAAGGGTGGGGTACACAACAATAGCAGTGAAGTAGAAATCCTGAGCCATTGGTCTCACCTGCCTAGGCTGGATCACGTCAGCCTGCAGGTTTCATTCTGGGTTTTTTGTTGTTTTTCTTTTTTTTTTCAACTGCTAAATAGTACTTGCTTCTCCCTGTTTCTGCTGCTGTTTTGTTCATATTTATCTAGGAATACATCAGAAGTTTTGTGCCTGGAGTTATTCCAAGAGAACAGCATATCTGACCTACAGTTGAAAATAACCTGCCTGTCTCAGCTGAGGCCAGTCACAGCATAATGGCTTAGCAAGTGATAAAAGTGTGGGCTTGCTTTACATATAATTAGCAGAAAGGGAAATGGAAATATACTTCCTTGAAAAAAATTGTAAAAGCGAGGAAAACTTTGTTCTAATGTACTAACAGCTTCATCTGGACCAATTTAATCACACAGCTCATATGAAATTAGAGCAGAAATTGTATAAAATACTCCTTGGAACTCTATCAATTTAACTACTCCTGGAAGTGCAGCAAGAAAATCGTTTCACATTCTTGCAGCCGAAACAAGCGTGGAGATTTATAAATTATTCTAGTGAAACCCTTCTCATCTTGTGGGTATTTGTGCTCTCAGATACATAGAACCAACCTATATTTTTTCATCTAAAAGTAAGTTTTAACTTGCTGGCAAAAGAGACATTGCCTGACACAGGAGTCAGTGAGAAGAAACCTGATCCATGTCTATTTTACTTTCTGCAGGTATCTTGTTGCCTAGTGAGGCTCTTGCATTTTTTGCAGGTTAAATATTTATGTACACAGTGTGGGAGGTTTTCAGAAAATACCAGAAGTTAACTCTCATCTCTCTGGAAACGCTGAGAAACAGAGGGATAACCATGGATGAAGGTAATTATTTAGGACTTAGTGTGCATTGTGTGTGTTACACTGTGACACCCAGCTATTGAGACTGGAAGGGTGGAGCCAGGCCACTATTTCATCAAATAAATGGAGTGCAAAGTGTGAAGAGGACAACCATCTGTTTTTCAGGAAAGGAAAGAACTCACATATGAAATACATACTAAAAGAGCTAAGTCCTTTACATAGCAGAAAGATAAGCAGAAATGAATGACAATAGTTTTAAACACAGCTAATTGTTCGTCAAAAGCTGTCTTGCTAACCTAGGAAATATGTTTTTGAATGATAGGGATAGTTTGGAAAGTTGTGTATGTGTCTCCATAAACATTTAGCAAAGTGTGATAGATTAAGGTCTTCTAAGTAAAGTCACTGCAGATTTTACAAGTAGTTTGTGATTTTTTAGAAAAACAGGCCTGACTTCACAGTTCAACAAGTTACTGAGTATTTCAGACATGACACTCGTGTCATTTCAGAAAATGCAATCTTAGAAGATGAGCAAGAGAGATTGTACAGGGGAATCACCAAAGGGCTGATGAATGTGGCTTCTGGTGAAAGTCTGAAAAGTGGAATGATGGTCTAATGATGGAAGAATCTTTAGTTATTTCTCAGAAGACTGAATTCAGAAATCTTAAAAAATTATCTCTTTGATTGTGGGACAGGAAGCTATGAACTTAAGAAAAGGGAGTTTCATTTGGATTTTAAACATAAACTATTTTCAGCATAAGTGATTAAAAATGGGTTAAATAGGTCCTTTTTTCGTTTTTACCATTATTTTATTTAAGACTTTTTTTTTTTTGCAAACTCAGATCTTTCCTCAAAGACTTACATCCCTGCTGTTTATTTCTTCCCTAAAATGTTAAATTCTGTTTGCTGAAAGAAATTAACCTGCAAGGCAAATAAATTTTCCCAGAAGATTCTGCCTCAAAGAAGAGATGATGAGGCCACAACAAAATTTAAAAAAAAATTTGCCAAAAGTTGCAGGTTTCCTCCTAGATTTTCCACATGAGATAACATGTATCCTAACTGTGACATCTTAAAATTGTTTTCAAATTGCACTTGTACTCTTAAAAAAACTTTTGTTATGCAGATTACCTCCTACAAAAACTATTGTGATTGTTCTCTTTTTTTTCTGCTATAAATCCCCCTGTGGCCATATTTGAGGCGTTGAACAATGCAAGGTGTTTTGTCTTGCCCCACCTTACAAAGCAGGGTGTTGAAAAGCAGTATAGGGAAACATGAAGAAGATTTACGGCTTCTTCTATGCAACCTGCAGATTCTGTCCATAAATCATGAGGGAACAGCCTTCTCTTACCGAATGTTAGCCCTTCCCACATCTATTTGCAGTAGTTTTCCCTCAGATGTCAAACATAGCTCTTAAGCATTGTGTCTAAAATTCAAATGCAACAGTAAAGATTAACATTGAAATGCCATGTCTGATTTAGAGGTGAATAGCAACATTAGTGGGGCTCTGAGGTCTGACTAATGAATGAGCAGACTGCTGATACCATGGAATCTCAGCTCTAACCAACATGAAGGAGCAACTCTGTCGATCAATAGACACACAAACAGATGTCTTTTTCCAAGGAAAGTTAAATCTACCTTCCTGCATTTTGTTCCAGCATCTCTGTGACTTATAGTACAAAATGCATGCCTTTACTTTTATTTCCAAGATGAAAGATCAACAAAACACAGCAAGAAAAGCTTCACTGTCTGTGATAGCAAGCTGGAATTTTAACTCTTGACATGGATGTTTTGCTCCATGTTGGCAACCTATCAGGTGATAGCTTCCATATATTCTCTTCTTGCTAATTCACTGAATATACACAGATATGTCCTGACTGTTTAACCTTCACATCAGAAGTGAAGAATAACAAGTTAAACACGTTTGATTGTCAGCTCTGTTGGGCAATACAACTGGGCAAGGTTGTTACTTAAGGCAGCGTAACCTGAGAATGTTAGAGATAAAAATGTTGTTTGACCAGACAGAGTCAAAAGAAAATGTTTGCATAATACATTTCCATCTGGAAAAGAACTGAGTTGTAGCTTGTAACAATGTAAACAAGCCTTTACTTGTAATATGCTGTCCAAGTTCATTGCCAAATCGCTTTCAGGGGATGAGATGGAGCTCTAAAAGATATCCTGGTACAAATCTTCATACCAGTTGGTACCAGTGGGATGTAGTACTAATGAGGAAGGAGTGGACTTCAGTGGCAACTGCTGTTGCTACATTCCTGCTTCTCTGAGTGATCTCAGCAGGGATAAAAATAACAATTTCCCCTTTTTTTGTTAGCCACAAAGGGAAACAATATGGTCTTGCTTGTCAGGGCATTGGGAGAACAGTTACTCTCCATTTTCCACATGATGAAGTAGAAAACACTCTTTATGTCTCTCTGCCCAAGTCCAGAAGTGATGGTCTTTTTCACTCTGCCTGTTCTAACGAACCACACTTTAAGGACACTCCCACCAGTCCTCTCTCACACTACTGTTCTTTGTTTTGCACCAGAGCACAGAGGGTGGGATGGGCTCTGTTCAGTCTGCTGCTGTTATTACAAGAAAGCCTCGTGCATGCATTTGCACCGTGGGTAATGTTGAATAGCAGAGAGTCTGTGTGTCAATAGAAAGTGCAGTACCAAGGAGCAAGAAAGAAACTTGGGCTCAGACAGCCTCTCTACAAAGTTATTAAAAGAACCTTTGTTTTACATTATGAGAGAGCGCTGTGTGGTGTAGGAGAGTCTTGGTGCAGGCACTGGGGATTACAATTCCTAAACCACAACACCGTCCCAAGGGATATCCCATGCCATAAAACACTGTGTGCTGCAATAAAAGTTTAGCATTAAGAGAAAAAAGAAAGGATTTCTTTGAGTTACAGAATTTGTCTTTTAAGTAACGATTTTATGCAATGGAGCCCTGCTTTCCTGTGGATGACTAAACATTGACTTGCCAATGGAAACTAGTGAGGTAATTCCTTTTTATGTTTTGCTTGCATGTAGATCTTTGCTTTACTTATTAAACTCTCCTTAACTCAACCCATGAGTTTTATCACTTTTATCCTTCTGATTCACTCACCCACCGCTGTGGGGGAGTGAGGAAGTGGCTGCAGTGAGCTGCTAGACAGGCTTAAACCACAGCAGAAGCTGGTATCAATCTAGCAACATATTCTTGTGCTACTTCTTTGGGTAGTCCTACTTGCTAAATTGATCAAGAACACATAAAAAAAAATCAAACTGTGGTGATAGTGGGAGGGAAGGAATAGTTAAAACAGAGTGATCTTTGTTATACTGCATTTCTGAGCTGCATTTCTCAAGCCCTTATATGAAAACATTCTGTCAGCTTCATTAGCTGTGTAGAACTTCAACTTGTCCATGGTCATATCAATAATAACATTGCTATCATTATAATTCTTTCTGACCACTTTTTAGTGTAATTTTCAAGTTTTTCCAGTGGGCACAAGCCAAGTTTTAAAGGCTTGAGCACTTTTTGTGCAATATTGACAGGCAGTGCCAAGTCCCCTAGCCAACTAGTTGAAATTACTGCAATGATATGTCTTCAGCTGCTGTACTTACAGTCACCTGCAGTTTCATTCCTGTGCATGTTCTCCAATTGCTTCCCAAAAAGCCTGCCATTTGTATTTCAGAACCCAGTATTCATTTTATTCCTGGCTGTTTTATAAACCTGGAAGAGCTAGGAAAGCAACATGTTTCTCTATGAAACTTAGGAGGTTGGCAAGGTATTTAAAAAAGAAATCTTTTTGGTCGTAAATATCTTTGATTTCTTTAAAATTCATCAAGAAAACATTTATCTGGGGAAATAGAAATTTATCATAAAAAGAGATCAAATATCTTAGAGATATCCAGAGACAAAAGTTGGCCAAGAGATAAGCATTGAGGAGTGTGTTTGAGATGTGCTTATTGATGAAAGCTGCATGAGACTTGACAGGTTTTATTCAGGATAGATGGTGAATTCTGACTACTTTATTTCATGGACCTCAATGTGCTTTATTGATTCAGCTAAAACTGACAGTCAAAGCAAGATTAAATCACCAAATCATGTTAGATTTCGAAAAAGACAGAAAGAAGGACCCAAAACTAAAGGTTTGCTCTGATCAGTTTCTAAGAAAGTCACCCAGGTTTTATTAAACTGCTGACAGTTTCGAGTATTTTGATCTTGAATCCATTTTGGTGTGTGATCTGTTCCTGTTTCACAATTTTGATTTTAAGACTCTTTTTAAGACTCTTAAATGCTTTGTCCTGGCATTTTATTAAAAATAATTTTGTTGCTTGTTTTTCAGAAGCATGGGTGCAAAGTGATGTCCTTTCACGCTGGCAAGTCCCCAAAGATGCAGCACAAATTACTCCTAGAACTAAACCACAGACCACCACGTACTCCACTGCTCCTCTACCAGGCAGTGTCATTGATTATTCAGAGGACGTCCAGGAACATCCATCATGTGTGATTGAAAGCGTGGTGGAAGACACCCCTGAGGAGGGTAAGCAGCAGTAGCAGCATTCAGAATGGCATTGTACTTCCCTGCTTTCACAGAGGAAGTGGTAGCATCTGTATTGCAGGGTCACAGAAGCAGAACTGCATAAACATTACAGTCCACATGGTCATCAGTGCTGATACACCTCGAATGTGGATAAAAGTCAGTGTGGACTAAGTGGAAGGGTTCCTGTCATGGTTCAGTTTGTAGCTTTTGGACATGATCTTCAACCTCCTCATGTACAACAGAGGCATAGTGGCTTTGTGCCTGTTAAAATGAAAGCCACCAGAACAGGACTAGATTTCTTATATGGTCTACATCTGTAACGTCTAAAACAAAGTGTGCAATCTCTCTGAAAACTGTCAAAGAGTACAGTTGTAGTTATTCAGAAATAGCAATGTGGCTGCCTAGACTCTGCTGGATGCTTTCAGTGTAGCTAATCAGTAATCTGAGAAAGGAGAGACCTCTGGTTTGAGGAGCCTTACATTCTAAAGGAATCAAACTGCAAGGAGCTGTCCTACCCAGAGTGCCCTTTGAGAGCAGCCTGACTGGAAGCAGTGGAAAGTAGTGCAAAGAGCTGTTACAGATGTTTCACCCCTGCCACACCTCAGAGTTCTGTGAGAATTAACTCTCAGGTGGTGTGAAAAGGGCAGGTCAGTAGCTCTGAGAGACACAGGCTCTGTGAAATGCTAAGTTACACAGAAGACATATAGACTGATTTTAGCATTCATTAATTAACCAGTTGGAGTTTCAAATATTTTTCCTCCCAATGCTCTGTCCAGATTGAAGACAAATTTTGCAGTTGCATCAGTACATGATAAAGTAATGTATTTTCTAACTCAGAAATGAAATCTGGATGTCTGATTAATCTTTATACTAAGGAATAAAAAGCCTGAAAGCATTGATTCATAACTGGCTAATTTTGCCTAAAGTAGGATTATGTGAAGTGAAGGGCTGCTAAGAGTCTCCAAGATGGCAGAAAGAAAACAAAATGAGAACTAAAAGGATGCGGATGCAAGACACCAAGTCTTTTTAAAAGTAGCTGTTCTATCCA